>NC_060195.1:28584426-28586926 GCF_021184085.1 Oncorhynchus gorbuscha
GTGAGATATAATCCACCTCTAGGCATAATATACTCTCACACACACACATACAGAGGGAGAGAAACAGTGAGATATAATCCACCTCCAGGCATAATATACTCTCACACACACACACACATACAGAGGGAGAGAAACAGCGAGATATAATCCACCTCCAGGCATAAAATACTCTCACACACACACACACACACACACACACACACACACACACACACACACACACACACACACACACACACGGAGAGAAACAGCGAGATATAATCCACATACAGGCATAATATACTCTCACACACACACATACAGAGGGAGAGAAACAGCGAGATATAATCCACCTCCAGGCATAACATACTCACACACACACACACACACACACACACACACACACACACACACACACACACACACACACACACACACACACACACACACACACACACACACACACACAGACGGAGAGAAACAGCGAGATATAATCCACCTCCAGGCATAATATACTCTCTCACACACACACACATACAGAGGGAGAGAAACAGTGAGATATAATCCACATACAGGCATAATATACTCTCACACACACACACATACAGAGGGAGAGAAACAGTGAGATATAATCCACCTTCAGGCATAATATACTCTCTCACACACACACACATACAGAGGGAGAGAAACAGCGAGATATAATCCACCTCCAGGCATAATATACTCTCACACACACACACACACACACAGAGGGAGAGAAACAGTGAGATATAATCCACCTCCAGGCATAATATACTCTCACACACACACATACAGAGGGAGAGAAACAGTGAGATATAATCCACCTCCAGGCATAATATACTCTCACACACACACACACACACACACACACACACACACACACACACACACACACACACACACACACACACACACAGAGGGAGAGAAAAAGTGAGATATAATCCACCTCCAGGCATAATATACTCTCACACACACACATACAGAGGGAGAGAAACAGTGAGATATAATCCACCTCCAGGCATAATATACTCTCACACACACACACACACACACACACACACACACACACACACACACACACACACACACACACACACACACACACACACACACACACACACACACACACACACACACACACACACACACACACACAGGGAGAGAAACAGTGAGATATAATCCACCTCCAGGCATAATATACTCTCACACACACACATACAGAGGGAGAGAAACAGTGAGATATAATCCACCTCTAGGCATAATATACTCTCACACACACACATACAGAGGGAGAGAAACAGTGAGATATAATCCACCTCCAGGCATAATATACTCTCACACACACACACACATACAGAGGGAGAGAAACAGCGAGATATAATCCACCTCCAGGCATAAAATACTCTCACACACACACACACACACACACACACACACACACACACACACACACACACACACACACACACACACACACACACACACACACACACACACACACACACACACACACACACACACACACACACACACACACGGAGAGAAACAGCGAGATATAATCCACATACAGGCATAATATACTCTCACACACACACACATACAGAGGGAGAGAAACAGTGAGATATAATCCACCTTCAGGCATAATATACTCTCTCACAAACACACACATACAGAGGGAGAGAAACAGTGAGATATAATCCACCTCCAGGTATAATATACTCTCTCACACACACACACACACACACACACACACACACACACACACACACACACACACACACACACACACACACACACACACACACACACACACACACACACACACACACACACACACACACACACACACACAGAGGGAGAGAAACAGTGAGATATAATCCACCTCCAGGCATAATATACTCACACACACACACACACACACACACACACACACACACACACACACACACACACACACACACACACACACACACACAGACGGAGAGAAACAGCGAGATATAATCCACATACAGGCATAATATACCCTCACACACACACACAGAGGGAGAGAAACAGTGAGATATAATCCACCTCCAGGCATAATATACTCTCACACACACACACACACACACACACACACACACACACACACACACACACACACACACACACACACACACACACACACACACACACACACACACACACACACACACACACACACACACACACACACACAGAGGGAGAGAAACAGTGAGATATAATCCACCTCCAGGCCTAATATACTCTCACACACACACACACACACACACACACAGAGGGAGAGAAACAGTGAGATATAATCCACCTCCAGGCATAATATACTCTCACACACACACACACACACACACACAGAGGGAGAGAAACAGTGAGATATAATCCACCTCCAGGCATAATATACTCTCACACACACACACACACACACACACACACACACACACACACACACACACACACACACACACACACACACACACACACA
>NC_060195.1:28591926-28641160 GCF_021184085.1 Oncorhynchus gorbuscha
AGTGAGATATAATCCACCTCCAGGCATAATATACTCTCACACACACACACACACACACACACACACACACACACACACACACACACACACACACACACACACACACACACACACACACACACACACACACACACACACACACACACACACACACACACACATATATACAGAGGGAGAGAAACAGCGAGATATAATCCACCTCCAGGCATAATATACTCTCTCACACACACACACATACAGAGGGAGAGAAACAGCGAGATATAATCCACCTCCAGGCATAATATACTCTCTCACACACACACACATACAGAGGGAGAGAAACAGCGAGATATAATCCACCTCCAGGCATAATATACTCTCTCACACACACACACATACAGAGGGAGAGAAACAGTGAGATATAATCCACCTCCAGGCATAATATACTCTCTCTCACACACACACACAAATACAGAGGGAGAGAAACAGTGAGATATAATCCACCTCCAGGCATAATATACTCTCACACACACACACACACACACACACACATATATACAGAGGGAGAGAAACAGTGAGATATAATCCACCTTCAGGCATAATATACTCTCACACACACACATATACAGAGGGAGAGAAACAGTGAGATATAATCCACCTCCATTTATAATATACTCTCTCACACACACACACACACATACACACAGAGGGAGAGAAACAGCGAGATATAATCCACCTCCAGGCATAATATACTCTCTCACACACACACACATACAGAGGGAGAGAAACAGTGAGATATAATCGAAATCCAGGCATAATATACTCTCACACACACACACATACAGAGGGAGAGAAACAGCGAGATATAATCCACCTCCAGGCATAATATACTCTCTCACACACACACACACAGAGGGAGAGAAACAGTGAGATATAATCCACCTCCAGGCATAACATACTCTCACACACACACACATACAGAGGGAGCAAAACAGTGAGATATAATCCACCTCCAGGCATACTATACTCTCTCACACACACACACACACACACACACACACACACACACACACACACACACACACACACACACACACACACACACACACACACACACACACACACACACACACACACACACACACACACACACACACACACACACACACACACACACATACAGAGGGAGAGAAACAGTGAGATATAATCCACCTCCAGGCATAATATACTCTCTCACACACACACATACAGAGGGAGAGAAACAGCGAGATTTAATCCACCTCCAGGCATAAAACTTCCTGCCACTTTCCCCATAACTCTGGAACACATGGGCAGTGTCCCCAGTGTACATTGCCAGCTGTACAGAGTCCACCTCAATCACAAACACATACACGCAACACACTCGGTGGCCTGGGACAGCATCCGAGGCAGGTCCATGCGATGCTCCCAGGCTTATAGGACTGTCATTTCGGTCTGTTCCCAATTCCTCTTGACCACCCGGTCTACCCCCGGTCTCCCCCCGGGTTCCATGGTATCCATGGTGAAACACACCAAGGCCAAACGCTACTGCTGCGCTCCAGGCACTGTGGATAAGAGACCATACATCAAAATGTACACCAGGGTTGGTAGGTTACTTTCTAAATGTAATCTGTTGCAGTTACTAGTTACCTGGAAGCAAGTCATTTTAACCCCCTTAAGAGGTGCAGGTTAGTACATGGGCAGGGTTGGGTAGGTCACTTTCTAAATGTAATCCGTTGCAGTTACAAGTTACCTATCCAAAGTTGTAATCAGTAACGTAACTTTTGGAGTTCCCAAACTCAGTAATGTAATCTGATTACATTCAGTTACTTTTAGATGACTTTTGCCTTTAAGAGGCATTAGAAGACAATTGAACAACATCTATTGCATCTATTGCAATCAATGTTAAAGTTTACATAGCTGGCCATATATGGATATTCAATTTTACCTTATGGGTTGGTTATGTAGGCTTCTTCTAACCCATCGCTTTGGCAGACTTTGAGCGCTACTGAAAAGTGCTATTTACATGTGAAAAATGAATGCCATATGCTGCATTTGTTATAGGCCTATTGTTTACCTTTTAGTTGGTGACACTTGATAATATGCAGCTGTTTAAAGGGCAAATCCACAGATGAAACCATAACAAAATGTTCGCCCTGGCTCTGTTTTGGTAAAAAGCTGAGGGACGGGACTGGAGAAATGTAACCACTCTCAGATTAAAAGACAGAGCTATGGACCCAAGAATTGATCATCCATGAAATCAAAATGATTGTTTTAACCATGTTATGAGGCTATACAATGTTTGTTTACATTTACAAACTTTGGATAAAAACAAGCATATATTTTGGGTTCTCATGGAGTGTGACAGATGAACTAAACTCATAAGTGTTATTCTTCAAGAAACAATGGAAATATAACCAGTACACTACCGGTCAAATGTTTTAGAACACCTACTCATTCAAGGGTTTTTTATTTTTACTATTATTTAGACATATGGAATCATGCAAAAAGTGTTAAACAATTGAAAATATATTTTATATTTGAGATTCTTCAAATAGCCACCCTTTGCCTTGATGACAGCTTTACACATAGTGGCAGATTGTTTTCCCCAAACATCCTTCCCAAAGTATTCCTTGAAGTAGTCAGTTTCTCAAAAGTTTCTGTAATCTGATTACAATATTTTTGCTGGTAATGTAACAGATTACAGTTACCATTTTTTGCTAATTTTAAACCTCACCCTAACCTTAGCCCCACTGCTATGCCTAACCATAACCTTAAAAAAAGAACAAAAGGCTAATTTAGTTTACAATATAGCCAATTTTGACTTTGCAGCTGCCCATCTAGTGGAAATTGCTCAGTTCTGCCTCCAGGACAAGACTCGTCCTAATAAATGTCAACCTGGCATTGAAGAAGTCAAAAATATATGTTACCAATTGAATGACATCTATTGCAGGATAATCAATGTTGGAGTTTACATAGATGGCCATCAATGGATGTTACATTTTACTTTATGGGTTGGTTATGTAGGCTTCTGCTAACCCAATGCTTTCTACTACACATAATAATACTATTAGGTTATATCTTTATATACAAAAAACTCAATCTCTCTGATTTCTAGTCATTCCAATTAAGTTAATACCCCTTGATCTTCATGAACAGGACTTGGAAATATAGATTAACCAAATTGTTTTACCTGAACATTACCCAAAAACTAAGGACTAATTAGCCTACAGGGTTGTTTGTACATCTGTTGTCATAGAGGACTGATTGGGCTTCGATTTCAAAAATAAATGCTGCTCTTGAAATGGCATGCTTTGAACAGTACCCGAAAAGTGCCATTTCGGGTACTAGATGGTCATTTTCCATTAAGAAAATAAAATCCCCACTCCTGGTCTTCTTAAATGAAATTAGTTGTTGACAGCCTTATTCTAAAATTAATTTTAAAAATTCAAATATCTCATAAATCTTCACACTTCCCCATAATGACAAAGCAAAAACAGGTTTTTAGAAATGTTTGCAAACGTATTAAGTTAAAAAACAGAAATACCTTATTTATAGAAGTGTTCAGACACTTTGCTATGAGACTCGAAATTGAGTTCAGGTGCATCCTGTTTCCATTGATCATCCTTGAGATGTTTCTACAAATTGATTGGAGTCCACCTGTATTAAATTCATTTGATTGGACATGATTTGGAAATGTACACACCTGTCTAGATAAGGTCTCACAGTTGACAGTGAAGGTCACAGCAAAAACCAAGCCAAGTCAATTGTTTGTAGAGCTCTGAGACAGGATTGTGTCGAGGCACAGACCTGGGGAAGGGTACCAAAACATTTCTCCCTTATTAAAGGTCCCCAAGAACACAGTAGCCTCCATTATACATAAATTGAAGAAGTTTGGAAGCACCAAGACTCTTCCTAGAGCTGGCCGCCCGGTCAAACTGAACATTCTGGAGAGAACGGCCTTGGTCAGGGAGGTGACCAAGAACCCGATGGACACTTTGAAACAGCTCTAGAGCACCTCTGTGGAGATGGGAGGGCCTTCCAGAAGGACAACCATCTATGTAGCACTCCACCAATAAGGCCTGTATGGTAGAGTGGCTAGAAGGAAGCTACTCCTCAGTAAAAATAAATATGACAGCCCGCTTGGAGTTTGCCAAAAGGCACCTAAAGACTTTCAGACCATGAGAAACAAGATTCTCTGGTCTGATGAAACCTAGATTGAACTCTTCATCCTGAATGCCAAGTGTCACGTCTGGAGGAAAACTGGCCACATCCCTATGGTGAAGCATAGTGGTGGCTGCTTCATGTCTGGAGGAAACCTGGCCACATCTCTATGGTGAAGCATAGTGGTGGCCGCTTCATGTCTGGAGGAAACCTGGCCACATCCCTATGGTGAAGCATAGTGGTGGCCGCTTCATGTCTGGAGGAAACCTGGCCACATCCCTATGGTGAAGCATAGTGGTGACCGCTTCACGTCTGGAGGAATCCTGGTACCATCCCTATGGTGAAGCATAGTGGTGGCCGCTTCATGTCTGGAGGAAACCTGGTACCATCCCTATGGTGAAGCATAGTGGTGGCCGCTTCATGTCTGGAGGAAACCTGGTACCATCCCTATGGTGAAGCATAGTGGTGGCCGCTTCATGTCTGGATGAAACCTGGCCACATCCCTATGATGAAGCATAGTGGTGGCCGCTTCATGTCTGGAGGAAACCTGGTACCATCCCTATGGTGAAGCATAGTGGTGGCCGCTTCATGTCTGGAGGAAACCTGGCCACATCCCTATGGTGAAGCATAGTGGTGGCTGCTTCATGTCTGGAGGAAACCTGGTACCATCCCTATGGTGAAGCATAGTGGTGGCTGCTTCATGTCTGGAGGAAACCTGGCCACATCCCTATGGTGAAGCATAGTGGTGGCTGCTTCATGTCTGGAGGAAACCTGGTACCATCCCTACGGTGAAGCATAGTGGTGGCTGCTTCATGTCTGGAGGAAACCTGGTACCATCCCTACGGTGAAGCATAGTGGTGGCTGCTTCATGTCTGGAGGAAACCTGGTACCATCCCTATGGTGAAGCATAGTGGTGGCCGCTTCATGCGGTGGGGATGTTTTTCAGCTGCAGGGACTGAGAGACAAGTTAGGATCAAGAGAAAGATGAACAGAGCAAAGTACAGAGAGATCCTTGATGACAACCTGTTCCAGAGAGCTCAGGACCTCAGACTGGGGTGAAGGTTCACCTTCCAATAGGACAACGACACTGAGCACACAGCCAAGACAACGCAGGAGTAGCTTTGGGACAAGTCTCTGAAAATCCTTGAGTGGTCCAGCCAGAGCCCGGACTTGAACCTGATCGAACATCTCTGGAGAGACCTGAAAGTAGCTGTTCAGCGACGCTCCCCATCCAACCTGACAGAGCTCGAGAGGATCTGCAGAGAAGAATGGGAGAAACTCCCTAAATACAGGTGTGCCAAGCTTGTAGTGTCATACTCAAGAAGACATTAGGCTGTAATCACTGCCAAAGGTGCTTCAACAAAGTACTGAGTAAAGGGTGTGAATACAACTTGCCCAATCAAGTTGCAGAAACATCTCAAGGATGATCAAAGGAAACAGGATGCACCTGAGCTCAATATCGAGTCTCATAGCAAAGGGTCTGAATACTTATGTAAATAAGGTATTTCTGTTTTTATTTTTTATTTTTATACATCTGCAAAAATTTCCAAAAAACTGTTTTGACTTTGTCATTATGGGGCATTGTGTGTAGATTTATGTGAAGAATGTTTTAAATGAATCAATTTTATAGTAAGACTGTAATGTAAGAAAATGTGGAAAAAGTGAATGGGTCTGAATACTTTCTGAATGCACTGTATATAGAATATAGTATTTAGTATATATATAAGGAGAAACTGAAATGTATTTTGTCCATTGTGTATTTCCATTTGCAGAATAATTAGATAAAGCCTGGAATAAAAAAAGGGCCACATTTAATAAAATTATAAAAATGTTTTGCTTCTATGTGAAAATAGCAGGTATATATAGATTAGGTGTAGGCCTGTCTCCCACATGAATATTATCTTTGTGCCACACTGGGTTCAAATACCTTCTGAATCATTTTTCTGTATTTATAATTATTGTTTTGATAACCTTACTTACTATTTTATATATCAATTTTTTTCACTCTTTATGCGAAACGCATGGCAGAGAACACCAGAAGAATTATCACATAATTTTTGTATTGTTTGCTCATGTGTCAATTAATCCCATAAGGGATGGGTTGCTAACTGGCGATTTGACACAAAAATACAATTCTATTTTCATTCATTCATTTTCATTCATTCATCCAGCAATAGTTGAATAGGATGGCATTGACCAGTATTCCATTATTAAAGTAACCAGTGATTACATGTCTGTACATAGGGCAGCAGCCTTTAAGGTGAAGAGTTGAGTAGGTGTAGCCGGCTAGTGACAGTGACTGAGTTCAGGGCAGGGTACAGGGTGGAGGCCGGCTAGTGATGGCTATTTAACAGTCTGATGGCCTTGAGATAGAAGCTATTTTTCAGTCACTCGGTCCCAGCTTTAATGTACCTGTATTGATTTTGCCATATAGATGATATTGGGGTGAACAGGCCATTGCTCGGGTGGTTGATGTCCTTGATGATCTTTTTGGTCTTTCTGTGACACCGGGTGCTGCAGGTGTCCTGGAGGGCAGGCAATGTGCCCCCAGTGATGTGTTGGGCCGACCGCACCACCCTCCGGAGAGCCCTGCGGTTACGGGTGGTGCATTTGCCGTACCAGGCGATGATACAGCCCGACAGGATGCTTTCAATTGTGCATCTGTACAAGTTTTTGACAGCCTTAGGGGCCAAGCCAAATTTCTTCAGCCTCCTGAGGTTGAAGATGCGCTGTTGTGTGATTGGACCATTTCAGATTGTCAGTGAAGTTTTTCACCTTCTCCACTGTGGCCAGTCGATGTGGATGGGGGCGTGCTCCCTCTGCGGTCTCCTGAAGTCCACAATCAGCTCCTTTGTTTTGTTGACATTGAGGGAGATGTTATTTTCCTGGCACCACTCCGTCAGGGCTCTCACCTCCTCCCTGTAGGCTGTCTCATCATTGTTGATAATCAGGCCTACTACTGTTGTGTCATCTACAAACTTGCTGATTGAGTTGGAGGCATGTGTGGCCACACAGTCATGGGTGAACAGGGAGTACAGGAGGGGGCTGAGCACGCACCCTTGTGGGGTCCCTGTGTTGAGGATAAGCGTAGCGGAGGTGTTGTTTCGACCTAGGGGCGGCCCGTCAGGAAGTCCAGGACCCAGGGCCCCAAGCTTAATGATGAGCTTGAGGGTTAATATGGTATGAAGGCTAATAGCATTCTTACATAGGTATTCCTCTTGTCCAGATGGGAAAGGGCAGTGTGATTGCGTCGTCTGTGGACATGTTGGGGCGGTATGCAAACTGAAGTGGGTCTAGGGTGTCAGGTAAGGTGGAGGTGATATAATCCTTAACTAGCCTCTCAAAACACGTCATGATGACGGAAGTGAGTGCTACGTGGCGATAGTCATTTATTTCAGTTACCTTTGCTTTCTTGGGTACAGAAACAATGGTGGACATCTTGAAGCAAGTGGGGACAGCAGACTGGCACAAGGAGAGATTGAATAAGTCCATAGACACTCCAGCCAGCTGGTCTGCACATTCTCTGAGGATGTGGCTAGGGATGTCTGGGCTGGCAGCCGTGCGAGGGTTAACACGCGTAAATGTCTTACTCATGTCGGTCACGGAGAACGAGAGCCCACAGTCCTCCGAAGCGGGCTGCGTTGGTGGCACTGTGTTAAAATCAAATCAAATGTTATTTGTCACACACACACAGTTCCCCAACAACTACCTAATACACATAAATCTAAAAGGGGTGAATGAGAATATGTACCTATAAATATATGGATGAGCGACGGCCAAGCAGCATAGGCAAGGTGCAATAGATCAAATAAAATACAGTATATACATATGATATGAGTAATGATATGATGATATGAGTAATGTAAGATATGTAAACATTATTAAAGTGGCATTATTTAAAGTGGCACTATTTAAAGTGACTAGTGATCCATTTGTTAAATTGACCACTGATTGGGTCTCCATGTAGACAGCAGCCTCTCTAAGTTAGTGATTGCTGTTTAGCAGTCTGATGGCCTTGAGATAGAATCTGTTCTTCAGTCTCTCGGTCCCAACTTTGAAGTACCTGTACTGAGCTCGCCTTCTGGATGGTTGCGGTGTGAACAGGCAGTGGCTCGGGTGGTTGTTGTCAATGATTATCTTTTTTGCCTTCCTGTGACATTGGGTGCTATAGGTGTCATGGAGGGCAGATAGTTTGTCCCGGGTGATGTGTTGTGCAGATCTCCCCGCCCTCTGGAGAGCCTTGCGGTTGAGGGCGGAGCAGTTGCCGTACCAGGCTGTGATACAGCCCGAAAGGATGCTCTTGATTGTGGATTTGTAAAAGTGAGTCAGGGTTTTGGGTGACAAGACAAATTTCTTCAGCCTTCTGAGGTTGAAGAGGCTCAGTTGCGCCTTCTTCACCACACTGTCTGTGATGACCACACTGTCATTGATGTGTACACCGAGGAACTTAAAACTTTCCACTTTCTCCACTGCTCTCCCTTGGATGTGGACAGCGGTGTGCTCCCTCTGCTGTTTCCTGAAGTAAATGATCATCACCTTTGTTTTGTTGACGTTGAGTGAGAGGTTGTTCCTGACACCACACTCTGAGGGCCCTCACCTCCTCTCTGTAAGCTGTCTCGTTGTTGTTGGTAATCAAGCCCACTACTGTTGTGTCGTCTGCAAACTTGATGATTGAGTTGGAGGGGTGCATGATGGCCACACAGTCGTAGGTGAACAGGGAGTACAGGAGGGGGCTGAGTATGCACCTTGTGGGGCCCCAGTGTTGAGGGTCAGCGAGGTGGAGATGTTGTTAACTACCTTCCCCACCTGGAGGCGGCCCATCAGAAAGTCCAGGACCCAATTGCATAGGGCGGTGTTCAGACCCAGGGCCTCCAACTTGATGATGAGCTTGTAGGGCACTATGGTGTTGGATTCTGAGCTGTAGTCAATGAACAGCCTTCTAACATAGGTATTCCTCTTGTCCAAATGAGGTAGGGCAGTGTGATGGTGACTGAATCGTCTGTGGACCTGTTAGGGCGGTATGCAAACTGCAATGGGTCTAGGGTGGCTGGGATGATCCTTGACTAGTCTCTCAAAGCACTTCGTGATGACAGAAGTCAGTGCTATGGTGCGGTAGTCATTTAGTTCATCTAGGGATGCCGTCTGGGCCAGCAGCCTTGCGAGGGTTAACACGTTTACGTGTTTTACTCACGCCGGCAACGGAAGAGCAGAGGGTGGGGGTGGGGGGGCAAAGTTCTTGTTAGCGGGCCGCAACGGTGGCCCTGTATTATCCTCAAAGTGGACAAAGAAGGTGTTTAGTTTGTCTGGAAGTGTGACGTCGGTGTCCGTGACGTGGCTGGTTTGTAGTCCGTGATTTCCTGTAGATCCTGCCACATACGTCTCATGTCTGAGCCATTGAATTGCGACTCCACTTTGTCCCTGTACCGGCATTTCACTTGATTGATTGCCTTGTGGACGGAACAACTACACTGTTCATATTCAGCCATATTCTCAGTCTGCTTTCCATGGTTAAATGCGGTGGTTTTGCCCGAGTGCTGCCATCCATCCACAGTTTCTGGTTAGGGTAGGTTTTAATAGTCACAGTGGGTACAACATCTCTAATGCACTTCTTTATAAATTCCATCACAGAGTCAGCGTATAGATCAATGTTTTTCTCTGAGGCTGATCGGAACATATCCCAGTCAGCATGATCAAAACAATCTTGAAGCGTGGATTCCGATTGGTCAGACCAGCGTTGAATGGTTCTAGTCACTGGTACATCCTGTTTGAGTTTCTATCTATAAGACGGTAGAGAAAGATGGCATTGTGGTTGGATCTGCCGAAGTGAGAGAGGGGCAGGGCTTTGTATGCATCGCGGAAGTTAGAGTAGCAGTGGTCGAGTGTACTACCCCCGCTGATGGAATTTAGGTAGCCTTGTTCTCAAATTTGCTTCGTTAAAAACCCCAGCTACAATAAATGCAGCCTCGGGATATATGGTTTACAGTTTATATAAAGTCCAGTGAAGTTCCTTCAGGGCTATCTTGGTGTCTCCTTGATGGGGAATGTACACAGCTATGACGATAACTGACAATATTTCTCTTGGATAGGTAATATGGCCAGCATTTGATTGTGATGAAATCTAGGTCAGGTGAGCAGGACTTGAGTTCCTGTATGTTGTTATGTTTACACCATGAGCTGTTAATCATGAAGCATACACCCCCGCCCTTCCTCTTCTCAGAGAGGTGTTTATCTCTGTCGGCGCGATGCATGGGAGAATCCTGGTGGCTGAACCGATTCTGACAAAATATCTCGTGAGCCATATTTCCGTGAAACAGAGAATATTACAATCTCTGATATCTCTCTGGAAGGCAACCCTTCCTCGAATTTCGTCTACCTTGTTGTCTAGAGACTGGACATTGGTCAAGAGACTGGAGGGCAAAGAAATTGTTTAGCTTGTCCGGGAGCAAGTCGTCGGTGTCTGCGACATGGCTGGTTTTCCCTTTGTAATCCGTAATTGTCTGTAGACAAATGTATCTGAACTCTGTACTGCTCGCAGAAACGTACACAATAATTGGTTTATTTTAATGCGCAGACATGGACATTTCTACTCCATTACCCAGAATACAACAGGGGATCCTGACACCCAGGGACCAATCAACTGCACTTTAATGTGTGAACGAATGACTCATAGAGGGGGAGAGAGAGAGAGAAAGTTAGAGAGAGAGCGAGTGAGTGGCATGGGGGGATGGGTTTGGAGAGAGAGAGAGAGGAAGTTAGAGAGAGAGTGAGTGAGTGGCATGGGGGGTGGGTTTGGAGAGAGAGAGAGAAGTTAGAGAGAGAGCGAGTGAGTGGCATGGGGGTGGGTTTGGAGAGAGAGAGAGAGAGGAAGTTAGAGAGAGAGCGAGTGAGTGGCATGGGGGGTGGGTTTGGAGAGAGAGAGAGAGGAAGTTAGAGAGAGAGCGAGTGAGTGGCATGGGGGGTGGGTTTGGAGAGAGAGAGAGAGGAAGTTAGAGAGAGAGCGAGTGAGTGGCATGGGGGTGGGTTTGGAGAGAGAGAGAGAGGAAGTTAGAGAGAGAGCGAGTGAGTGGCATGGGGGTGGGTTTGGAGAGAGAGAGAGAGGAAGTTAGAGAGAGAGCGAGTGAGTGGCATGGGGGTGGGTTTGGAGAGAGAGAGAGAGGAAGTTAGAGAGAGAGCGAGTGAGTGGCATGGGGGTGGGTTTGGAGAGAGAGAGAGAGGAAGTTAGAGAGAGAGCGAGTGAGTGGCATGGGGGTGGGTTTGGAGAGAGAGAGAGAGAAGTTAGAGAGAGAGCGAGTGAGTGGCATGGGGGTGGGTTTGGAGAGAGAGAGAGAGCGAGTGAGTGGCATGGGGGGTGGGTTTGGAGAGAGAGAGAGAGGAAGTTAGAGAGAGAGCGAGTGAGTGGCATGGGGGGTGGGTTTGGAGAGGAGTTTGAGAGAGAGAGAGAGAGAGAGGAAGTTAGAGAGAGAGCGAGTGAGTGGCATGGGGGTGGGTTTGGAGAGAGAGAGAGAGAGCGAGTGAGTGGCATGGGGGTGGGTTTGAAGAGAGAGAGAGAGCGAGTGAGTGGCATGGGGGGGTGGGTTTGGAGAGAGAGAGAGAGGAAGTTAGAGAGAGCGAGTGAGTGAGTGGCATGGGGGGTGGGTTTGGAGAGAGAGAGAGAGGAAGTTAGAGAGAGAGCGAGTGAGTGGCATGGGGGGGTGGGTTTGGAGAGAGAGTATCTCACCTTAATGTTGTGTGAAATGGTTTATATATTTTAACATGTTCTCATAGCACCTCCATACAAAACCTTCCCGACCTATTTGCCACATACTAATCAACAAACACACTCATAATAACCACATAAGAGCAATGTCAGAACCAATCTAAAGGTACTGTAACCCACTGGAGAGTCTCCCACAGATACATATCTTTTCCAGTTTAAATCTGCCATGCTTACAGCGTGACGAAGAAACAATCTCTCTATTTCTCAATCTAATAATCCTCCTTTTTTATTTGTCCAGGGACTGCCCATGCCTTCCTAGGCTGCACCACGTCTGTCCTAGTCTTAGTTCCTGAGCTGAGGTGAAGGGAGGATGTAATGAGGAGTAAAGGATGAAGTAGTAACTATTTGGGATTCGAACTTGCACCAATTTGTGAGCAAAAGACTTTCACAAAGGGGTAGGTTGAAGTAAGTGCTGAAAATATATGAAGGACACCGTTACAAAATAAACCGTTTTTTAGCTTAATAACTTGCACCATGTATTTAGTATTAAAGGTAACTATTATTGCTGATCAGTGATGGTGTTGTGGAGGTCACAGAGAGCTGAGATTTGAATAGGCATACGGAGTGCTCCATTCCAAATGTCTTCCAGGCTGACAAGAAGCGGTGCCACAGGAATATGTCACCCCCTATTGGCTAATGTGACCACAGCCTCAGTTCCTCTCAAGACTCCTCCTCAGTCACCTCACACTCCTGATCAGGGCCCGTATTCAGAAAGCTTCTCAGAGTGTGGATCTACTTCCATTCATTATAATCTACAAGGAAAAACTGATCCTAGATCAACACTCCTACAGGTCAATCATAATACACAATATATTGAGTTCTCTGGTACAGTCTGCTTTAGCCTAGATACTTGCTGGAACACAGATGTGACCTCTAATCACACACACACGCAGACCTATTCACAAATACACGCATGCACACGCACTCTCACCCCCACCCCACACACACACATACAAACGTACACACATACATACGTAACCTTTACTGTGAACATTTTAATCATGGTTAACTGACCTCTGGCCTGCTGGCCTGCTAAGAGGATCACAGGTATTATAGTATTAGGCTGTAGAGATAAATACCTGGGAGGCAGACATCACCGGGACACATTCACATTAGAAAAGGTATTACCTACCTCACACAGATTAAACACTAGGGCCTTACATAAGCTGCCTGGCCTGGATGACTTGGTCCATATGAGGGACCACTGGGTCACACTCACAGATTCCTCTCCTGGACAGGGTTGTCACAGCCCTTAAAGTCAGGTTTTATCATTTGTAGCTCTGCTTATGAGATCAGTGATTACAGTGTGGACCAAATATTATCCTCCCCTCCCTCCATCTCTGTGATGTACATGGAGCAGCACCATCCTAGGAGGCTGGTGGCAGGAACGGAGTGGAACATGTGGAACGGAGTCGATCGGAGTGGACCGGAGTGGAACATGTGGAACGGAATGGACCGGAGTGGACCGGAGTGGACCGGAGTGGAACATGTGGAACGGAGTAGACCGGAGTGGAACATGTGGAACGGAGTGGAACGGAGTGGACCGGAGTGGAACGGAGTGGACCGGAGTGGAACATGTGCTTTCCATATGTTGTATCTGTTAGATAACGTTCCATGTATTCCATTTCAGCCATTACAATGAGCCTGTCCTCCTATAGCTCCTCCGTTTACTGGTCCTCACCACACAATCCATACATGACACATATGTCTTGTAAATTGAATGCAACGTATTGTTGACTTGTGCGTCAATATCCGTGATGCATATTTCACTTGCAAATTCTTCAAATAATGATTCATAGCAATGACACCATGCTTCTATACCACACGTCCATCATCTCACATCCCCGTCCAACATCTAAGATCCCTGCACCTGGTCACTGTCGTAGATACTCCCTAAAGATTGAAGTGCCAGGTGACATGCACTAACTCGTCACAATCCCTGTTAACAGTTAGCTCAACCTCTCAGGCAAAGGACAGGATTTGCTTTGTACGGGATTTTTCAGAGAACCAAACAGTCCGTGATCTGAATTACACAGGAATATATGATAAAACACCCTTGATATAACTTTCCACAACTTGCCCCGCATAGAAAAAGTAAGACAAGTCATCCAAATCCTATTTCACTTTTTACCTCTAAACTTAGAGAGGAGAGTTAAGCACTCCCAAGGCCAATCACTGTATGATGGCTTTCTCGATGCCTTTCTTCTCAACGAGCAGTACAGACGGGAACCACTTTTAAGGGCCAGTCTCTGTGGAGTGTGTGTTGTTTTATGTGTTTGCCCGCATGTGCTCACATGCAAGCATGGACGCACGCACACGAACACACACACATACTCAAACACTCACACACGCAAGGCCACCGAGGAGAAAGAAACAGAGGTTTCAACCCAACACACACACACTCATGGCCAAGCATGAAGTCGTAACCACAAGAGAAAGTCCACAGCTCTGGTTGATGTGGTGTGGTGCACAGTAGGACAGAATTAGAGAGTGGATCAGTGAGTCCACTTCCCCCTTTAATAATCCTGTCTGTTATTATCACAGCTATACCCCTTTTAAACAGGGAAGAGAGAGGAACTCAACCATCTTTACCTCGTAAAAGAGGAGAGGGTGCTGAAAGGAAAGACGGAGACGGACATTTGAACTGAGAGTTCTGAAATGTAAAATATAGGTAATACAAACAATAATGACATTAAACAATACCGATAATGATAGAAAACAATACCGATAATGATAGAAAACAATACCGATAATGATAGAAAACAATACCGATAATGATAGTAAACAATACCGATAATGATAGAAAACAATACCCATAATGATAGAAAACAATAACCATAATGATAGTAAACAATATTGTAATGATCGTCAACAATTATGTAATGATAGTCAATAATAGCAATAATGATAGTAAACAATATTGGTAAATGATAGTCAAAAATACTGTAATTATAGTAAACAATAATGTACTGATAGTAAACAATACTATAATGATAGTAAAAAAAATAACGACGGTAGTAAACAAGACTGTAATAATAAACAATATGGATAATGAAGGTAAACAATAATATAATGATAGTATACAACACTGTAATGATAGTAAACAATAATATAATGATAGTATACAACACTGTAATGATAGTAAACAATAATATAATGATAGTATACAACACTGTAATGATAGTAAACAATAATTTAATGATAGTATACAACACTGTAATGATAGTAAACAATAATTTAATGATAGTATACAACACTGTAATGATAGTAAACAATAATTTCATGATAGGAAACAATAATGAAATTATCGTAAACAAAAATGTAATGATAAGAAACAATACCAATAATGATAGGAAACAATATCAATAATCATAGTAAACAATACTGTAATGATATTAAACAATACCAATGGTAATAAACAATACCGAATCATAGTAAACGATAATGTTATGATAATAAACAATATCAATGGTAATAAACAATACCGAATCATAGTAAACGATAATGTTATGATAATAAACAATACCAATGGTAATAAACAATACCGAATCATAGTAAACGATAATGTTATGATAATAAACAATACGTATAATTATGGTAAACAATACTGTAATGATTGTAAACAATATTGTAACGATAGTAAACAATAATGTAATTATAATAAACAAAATGGTAACGATAGTAAACACTACTATAATGATAGTAAACAATAATGTAGTGATAGTAAATAATAATGTAATGATAGTAAACAATAATGTAATTATAATAAATAAAATTGTAACGATAGTAAACAATACTATAATTGTCATGCCTTGGTCTTAGTATTTTGTGTTTTCTCTAATTATTTGGTCAGGCCAGGGTGTGACATGGGTTTATGTTGTTGTATTTCGTATTGGGGTTTTTGATTTATTGGGATTACGGCTGAGTAGGGGTGTTGTATAGACTTGGCTGCCTGAGGCGGTTCTCAATCAGAGTCAGGTGATACTCGTTGTCTCTGATTGGGAACCGTATTTACGTAGCCTGGGTTTCGCTTTGCATTTTGTGGGTGATTGTTCCTGTCTCTGTGTTGTTTCACCAGATAGGCTGTAATTAGATTTCACGTTCCGTTTGTTGTTTTTGTACTGAGTTATTTCATGTATCGTTCCGTTTTCATTCATTAAAGATCATGAGTAACAAACACGCTGCATTTCGGTCCGACTCTCTTTCGACAAACGAAGAACGCCGTTACAATAATGATAGTAAAGAATAATGTAATAATAGCTATCAATAATGCAATGACAGTAAACAATATTGTAATGATAGCAAACAATACTGTGATGATAATAAACAACACGGTAATGATAGTAAACAGTACTGTAATTATAATAGACAATAATGTAATTATAATAAACAAGATTGTAACGATAGGAAACAATACTATAATGATATTAAACAATAATGTAATAATAGCTATCAATAATGCAATGACATTAAACAATACTGTAATGATAGTAAACAATACTGTAATTATAATACACATTACTTTAATGATAGTAAACAATACAGCAATTATAATAAACATTACTTTAATGATAGTAAACTATTCCCGATAATGATAGTAAACAATACTATAATGATAGTAAATAATAATGTTATGATAGTAAACAATAATGTAATCATAGTAAACAACTAGAACTATGTAATGTAATAATAGCTATCAATAATGCAATGACAGTAAACAATATGGATAATGATAGTAAATAATAATGTAATGATAGTAAATAATAATGTAATGATAGTAAACAACTAGAACTATACCTGGCAACCGTCCGTCCTACTCCCTCAGGGGAGGAGAGCGTGAGCGTCCACGTCTCCTGTCTGATGGGACGAGCCCTGGAGTGGGCAAACGCAGCGTGGAATGGCCCAGACTCGGTGAGGGATCACTACCCCAAGGTGAACCTCTGCGACAGGAGACGAGGAGCGCGCAGGACTTTGCCCTGGAGTCCAGGACCTTGGCCGCAGGGTGGAACGACAGGGCTTTAATAGACCAATACCGATGTAGCCTCAGGAGGACGTCCGCAGGGAGCTAGCGTGTCGGGACACATGTCCATTTGTCTTGACAACCTGCTGGCTGCCCGCGGTCGTCCGGAACAGGCCCTGTCGTTTCCACCCCCAGGCCCTGCTGCTCCCATCCCCATGGAGTTAGGGGGGGCTGCATCGAGGGGGACCGGAGGAGGAGTTTCCTCCTGCACCAGTTGTGGTCGGCGAGGTCACACGGCCGACCGGTGCTGGAGGAACTCGTCTGGGAGTCGGGAGGGCAGGTGGAGGCACTACTCGGTCACCCCAGGTGAGTCAGCACCAGACTCACCCAGAGCTTCCTGTCGGTCGGTTTGTGTTAACCTCTTTTCCTGGGGTTTCTCCCTCTCTACCGCATAAGGTGCTAGTCGATTCAGGCACAGCTGGGAACTTCATGGATCATGGGCTCGCGTTAAAGGCTAGGGATTCCCCTGGTGTCGTTAGACCTACCTTTCCCCGTGCATTCCTTAGATAGCCGACCATTAGGGTCAGGAGTAATTAGGGAGGCTACGGTGCCACTGGACATGGTAACGCAGGGGGGTCACAAGGAGCAGATCAGTCTGTTCCTTATCGATTCACCTGCGTTTCCAGTGGGGTTGAGAATTCCCTGGCTAGCTCAGCACAACCCAGTGATTTCCTGGCGACAGGGGGTTCTTAGAGGGTGGTCAGAGGAGTGTTCAGGCAGAGTCCAGACCAGGTTTCCACCGTGCGCATTCCCTCTGAATATGCCGACTTGGCTATCGCCTTCAGTAAAAAGAAGGCGACCCAATTGCCACCCATCGTCGAGGGGACTGTGTGATAGACTTCCTGGAGAACGCTGCACTTCCTACAAGTCACGTGTACCCATTGTCCCAGGAGGAGACAGTAGCTATGGAGACATATGTTGCTGAATCGCTGGGACAGGGGTACATTCGGCCCTCCTCATCACCCGTCTCCTCGAGCTTCTTTTTTGTGAAGAAAAAGGAGGGAGGTCTGTGTTCGTGCATTGATTATCGAGGTCTAAATTCTATCACAGTGGGGTTTAGTTACCCACTACCTCTCATTGCTACGGCGTTGGAATCATTTCACAGGGCACGCTTCTTCACAAAACTGGACCTGGGGAGTGCGTATAATCTGGTGCGTATCCGGGAAGGAGATGAGTGGAAAACCGCATTTAGTATTACATCTGGCCATAATGAGTATCGCGTAATGCCATATGGGTTGAAGAATGCTCCAGCCGTCTTCCAATCCTTCATAGACGAGATTCTCCGAGACCTGCTCGGGCAGGGAGTGGTAGTGTACATCGATGACATCTTGATCTAATCTGCCACACGCGTGTCTCTGTGGAGCTTTGGTCCACAGAGGTACTTTGGTGACTGCTGAAGCATGACCTGTATTGCAAGGCCGAGTAATGTATGTTCTTCTTCTTCTTCAGACAGGCCGTTTCCTTCCTGGGTTATCGTATTTCCACCTCCGGGGTGGTGATGGAGTGTGACCGCGTTACAGCCATGCGTAATTGGCCGTAATTGGCCGACTCCGACCACGGTGAAAGAGGTGCAGCGGTTTTTAGGGTTTGCCAATTACTACCGGAGGTTTTCCGGGGTTTTGGTCATGTGGCTGCTCCCATTACCTCACTGCTGAAGGGAGGACCGGTGCGCTTGCGTTGGTCAGCAGAGGAAGGGCAGAGCTTTCAGTCGTCTGAAGGAGCTGTTCACCAATGCGCCCGTGTTGGCGCATCCGGACCCCTCTTTAGCGTTCATAGTGGAGGTGGACGTGTCCGACGCTGTGGTCGGGGCCGTGCTGTCCCAGCGCTCGGGCGTGCGACCAAAGCTCCATGCTTATGCCTTCATTTCGAGGAAGCTCGGTCCCGCGGAGAGAAACTATGACGTGGGGCCCAGGAGTTGTTAGCTGTAGTCAAGGCTCTGAAGGTATGGAGACATTGGCTTGAGGGGGCTAAGCACCCTTTTCTCATCTGGACTGACCATCGTAATCTCGAATATATCCGGGCAGCGAGGAGACTAAATCCGCGTCAGGCTAGATGGGCCATGTTTTTTTCCGGTTTCGTCTCACCATCAAGCTCCCAAAACACCAAAGCCGACGCGCTGTCCCACCTCTATGATACCGAGGTGCGGTCCATGGAGCCGACCACCATCATTTCACCTTCATGTTTCGTGGCACTGGTAGTATGGGAGGTGGACGCAGAGATAGAGAGGGCATCACGATTAGCAGGGGCTCAGTACGTGCCGAGGGGGGTCCGTGATAAACTAATCCGTTGGGCTCATACTCTACCCTCCTCGAGTCATCCTGGCATCGAGAGGACAGTGCGGAGTCTTAGGGGGAGATACTGGTGGCCCACGTTGGCTAAGGACGTGAGATTTTATGTCTCCTCCTGCTCGGTGTGCGCAAGGCTCCTCAACACTTGCCTAGAGGGAAGTTACAGCCCCTCCCCGTTCCACAATGGCCGTGGACACACTTATCGGTGGACTTTCTTACCGACCTTCCCCCATCCCAGGGAAGTACTACGATCCTAGTCGTTGTGGATCGGTTTTTCTAAGTCCTGCCATCTCATCCCGTTGCCCGGTCTCCCTACAGCCCTGCAGACTGCGGAGGCCCTGTTTACCCATATCTTCCAGCACAATTATTATTATTATTTTTTTTAATTTGACCTTTTATTTAACCAGGCAAGTCAGTTAAGAACACATTCTTATTTTCAATGACAGCCTGGGAACAGTGGGTAGGCTGCCTGTTCAGGGGCAGAACGACAGATTTGTACCTTGTCAGCTCGGGGGTTTGAACTCGCAACCTTCAGGTTACTAGTCCAACGCTCTAACCACTAGGCTACCCTGCCGCCCCGGGTGCCTGAGGACAACGTTTCTGATCAGGGCCCCCAATTCACATCCAGAGTTTGGAGGGCGTTTATGGAGAGACTGGGGGTCTCGGTCAGCTTGACCTCGGGTTTTCACCACGAGAGTAATGGGCAGGTGGAGCGCATAAACCAGGTTGTGGGCAGGTTTCTGCGGTCATATTGCCGGGACCGGCCAGGTGAGTGGGCGAGGTATGTTCCTTTGGCTGAGCTCACTCAGAACTCCTTCCGCCACTCCTCAACGAACATGTCCCCTTTTCAGTGTGTGTTGGGTTACGAGCTGGTCCTGGCCCCATGTCATCAGAGCCAGACCAAGGGTCCTGCGGCAGAGGAATGGGTACAGTGCTCCAAGGACACCTGGAAAGCCGTCCAGGAGTCGCTGAGACTGGCGGGGGCACGGCTGACCAGCCGGAAGCTGGGGCCGCAGTATGTGGGGCCATTTAAAGTCCTCAGGAGAATAAACAAGGTGTGTTACAGGTTACAACTTCCTAGGTATTATCGTATTAACCCCTCATTTCATGTGTCTCTCCTCAGGCCGGTGGTGCCTGCGGTCCCTCCGCTCCCTCTGGACATCGAGGGTTCCCCGGCGTACACAGTACGTGGCATTCTGGACTTGAGACGCCGGGTGAGGGGCCTACAGTACCTCGTGGACTGGGAGGGGTACGGTCCGGAGGAGAGGTGCTGGGTACCGGTGCGGGACATTTTGGATCCTTCCCTCCTGAGGCACTTCCACCGCCTCCACCCGGATCGCCCGGCGCCTCGCCCTCCGCGTCGCCCTCGAGGCCGGTGGCAGCGCGCTGCGGGAGCCGCATGTCAGCGGTGGGGGGGTACTGTCACGACTTCCGCCGAAGTTGGCCCCCCTGCATTTTGTCTTATTAGCTGCACCTTTGTCTATTTGTGTGCTTGATGGGCTTCCTTATTTAAAGTACGTTTACCCGCCCTTGTTTCGTGCGGGATTATTCTTGTGTTACGTGTGTGCGTTATTTAGGTGTGTTCGTGTTCTAGACCTGGTACCCTGTGTTTTGGGTGGTCCGTTTATTTCCGCACCCTGTGTTGTGGGCGTTGCTTTTGTGCCATATTAAAGTGCACTTTTCCCTGTGGAACTCTCTGTTCTCTGCGCCTGATTCTTCCTCACACACCTAGTCCCGCGTGACAAATACTGTAATGATAGTAAACAATACCTGATAATGATAGTAAACAATACTGTAATTATAATAAAGTACAAAACATTCTTTCTTTGACATACACTGACCAGGTGAATCCAGGTGAAAGCTAATGATACCTTAGTGATATCACTTGCTAAATCTACTTCAATCAGTATAGATGAAGGGGAGGAGACAGGCTAAAGAAGGATTTTTAAGCATTGAGACTGATTGTGTATGTGTGCCATTCAGAGGGTGAATGGGCAAGACAAAATATTTAAATGCCTTTGAACAGGGTATGGTAGTAGGTGCCAAGCGCAGCAGTTTGAGTGTGTCAAGAACTGCAATGGTGCTGGGTTTTTCACACGCAATAGTTTCCCGTGTGCATCAAGAATGGTCCACCACCAAAAGGACAACCAGCCAACTTGACAACTATGGGAAGCATTGGAGTCAACATGGGCCAGCATCCCTGTGGAACCGGGATACCTTGTAGAATCCATGCCCTGATGAATTGAGGCAGTTCTGAGGGCAAAGGGGGAGGGGTGAGGGGTGAGGGGGTGCAATTCAATATTAGGAAGGTGTTCCTAATGTTTATACACTCAGTGTACATGTAGCTATATATCTATTTAACATGTGCCTTTCTACATGTTGGGGTATAATTGTATTGTTTTGGCACAGAAAGACATGGTTATCAGCCTGTGTGGGGTGAGGGGAACAAGGTGGCGTTTTGAGTGACCACGTGCATGTGCACGAATGTGTGTGTGTGTGCATGTACGCATGCGTGTGTGTGTGTGCACGTCTGGGGTTATGGGGCTAAGGTCTAATAAAGGCCTTGATACCCTCTTCATGGAGCACTCTGAAGTTGCCTCCACTCCATCAAGTCAGTGTGCTGTTGCTCAGCAACCAGGGGTCTGGTGTTCCCGAGCGACGCTGTTTGTTCCCGGAGGAAAGAACAGAGGAGAGAGATCGAGAGAGGAGGCGAGGGTAAAACACAAATTGGTAAATGGAAGACTTGGACCCAGGGAGCCCTGGATCAATGCCTGAACAAACAAGCTCTTTCACTTACTCCTCTGTCTCTCTCGTTCTGCCTCTCTCACAGTGTTTCTCTGTCTTTCCCTGTCTCTCTCAATCAATCATTTTCATCACAACTTTATTTTATTTCTCTTCTTTCGTTTCTCTCTCTTTTCACTCTCCTTCCCCCTCTTTTTGGCTCTCTCTTTCTTTCATCTTGCTCTCCTTCATTCCCCTCTTTCCTCCTTCTCGTTCTCTCTGTCCTGTGTCAATGTGGATCAGTGAATGTTCCTCTGTAATTATATTTCCCCTGTCCATTGACTGATGAACAGGCTACAGGCACCAACCTCGTAGCTCAACTCAAGGCTTCCCTGTTACTTTCTGTTATTATATTACCAAGCACTTCTATTCTGATGACTGTTTATGTGTGTGTGAGTTTGTGCATGTGCGTGTGCGTTTGGGTGTACATCCATACTTGCATGCATGTTCAGTCAGCGCAGTCTGAGGCTAGGAAAATTACACTCTATACAATTGACCCGTAATGATTGAGTCACAAGTGTGGTGTTGTCCAGATTATATAATTTAAGTAAAGTAGGCAAGACATTACAGCTACATAGGATGAGGAAAAGGTGGTCACCAAATGACTTAAATGAAAGACGTGAGAGACATATTCAACGTCTCATTGGGGACAATAAGTTGATAGAAACGTATTATGCACCAAAGTACAATGTTGGATTTTGAACCACCAAACATCAGGTTTGTAGTTAATTCCATTTCAATTCCGTTCAATTCAGGAAGTTAACCAAATTCCAAATACAATTCCAAATGTTCGGAAATGAAGAGAATTGGAATGTCATTGTACTTCCTGAATGACTGGAATTTAAATGGAATGGACCCCAACCCTGCCAAACATTTACTTTTGTAAGTGCAGAGACCATAGAGATGTCAGCTTGTTCCCATACTCGGTCCTGGGTGTAAGTTTAGATTTTTGCCCTAGCACTACACAGCGGATTCAAATAATCAAAGCTTGATGATGAGTTGGTTATTTGAATCAGCTGTGAAGTGCTAGGGGCAAAAAACTAGCTGAGAGCAGCACAGGTCAGGAGTGTAGTTCTAGGGGGAAAACCCTAGCTGAGAGCAGCACAGGTCAGGTGTGTAGTTCTAGGGGAAAACCCTAGCTGAGAGCAGCACAGGTCAGGTGTGTAGTTCTAGGGGAAAAACCCTAGCTGAGAGCAGCACAGGTCAGGTGTGTAGTGCTAGGGGGAAAACCCTAGCTGAGAGCAGCACAGGTCAGGTGTGTAGTTCTAGGGGGAAAACACTAGCTGAGAGCAGCACAGGTCAGGTGTGTAGTTCTAGGGGGAAAACCCTAGCTGAGAGCAGCACAGGTCAGGTGTGTAGTTCTAGGGGGAAAAACCTAGCTGAGAGCAGCACAGGTCAGGTGTGTAGTTCTAGGGGGAAAACCCTAGCTGAGAGCAGCACAGGTCAGGTGTGTAGTTCTAGGGGGAAACCCTAGCTGAGAGCAGCACAGGTCAGGTGTGTAGTTCTAGGGGGAAAACCCTAGCTGAGAGCAGCACAGGTCAGGTGTGTAGTTCTAGGGGGAAAACCCTAGCTGAGAGCAGCACAGGTCAGGTGTGTAGTTCTAGGGGGAAAACCCTAGCTGAGAGCAGCACAGGTCAGGTGTGTAGTGCTAGGGGGAAAACCCTAGCTGAGAGCAGCACAGGTCAGGTGTGTAGTGCTAGGGGGAAACCCTAGCTGAGAGCAGCACAGGTCAGGTATATAGTTCTAGGGGGAAAACTCTAGCTGAGAGCAGCACAGGTCAGGTGTGTAGTTCTAGGGGGAAAACCCTAGCTGAGAGCAGCACAGGTCAGGTGTGTAGTTCTAGGGAAAAAAAACTAAACGTGCACTCAGGGAGGGACTGAGAGTTGGGTATAGTTCTCTTGGTCACTAGTACCCAAACTTGTGTGCACTATGACCCACATAAAGCCACTTAAAATTCTCTTGTGACCTGCCGGATACACAAAACCATTGATTCTAACTGTAACCTAGTCTTAGCCTCTATCCACAGTTTCCAGAAAGAACCATTTTGGGTCTGGATGTATCAGTGGCAAGCTGACAGCCATAGTGGTCCAGCGTCTGTGTCCACCATTATGGTTCTACCATCTGTGTCTGCGGCTTTTCAGTCTATAATAAACAAACTAGAATTATTTTACAGACACTAACATTTCTCAATGTTGAAAGCAGAGTTTGGTTCTGGTGATGACTTTCATAGGGGTGACTGAAATGACTGAAATGACTGCAGCAACCAGAGTCTATGAGGACCAGGCTAAGACAGGCTATGACAGCAACAACCAAATATATTAACATAGAGCAAGGTCAAATGTGGCTGGTCCTCATCGGTTTTCACAGTTCAGAAACTTCTGAGCGCTAAATAGATTTCATTACCAGAGTTGGAGACAATTCCATTTCAATTCAACTCCGGTCATTGTTACTTTGTATTATAAACTGGGTGTTTTGAGACCTGAATGCTGATTGGCTGACAGCCATGGTATATATCAGACTGTATACCACGGGTATGACAAAACATGTATTTTTAAATACAAGGGCTAAGGGCTATATCCAGCACACCGCGTTGCGTCGTACATAAGAACAGCCCTCAGTTGTGGTATATTGGTCATATACCACACAACCTCAGGCCTTATTGCTTAAACATACCATTCCTGTTCAATAGCACCCAATATCTTTGATACATAAGAACATTTCAACATTGTTTCAGACTCTTTTAACAGTTGATGTAAATGGAATTGGCACCACTAGTTACACCCAGAGCCTGAACTTATTCGACCGAAAGCATATTTTAATAACTCATAGTCCTGATAGTCCATAGAGCCTGATCAAAACAAACCCTGAACGCACGTTCAAGCGTGAGAAAGTCTACTCGTTCAGTCTGCCAAGTATGGCTTGCAACACCACAGAGAAACTCAAGCACGGGCCAGAGCACTGAGAACTCACCAGGACATAGCGTTCAGCACAGCACACCATCCCTCTCTTTCTCACTCTCTTCCCTATCTTAACCTAATTATATCTCTCCTCCTTCCTCCTCCTCTCCGTGGCTTCTGGCTGTCTCTCTCCCACTAATGTCTGTCTGTCTGTCTGTCTGTCTGTCTGTCTGTCTGTCTGTCTGTCTGTCTGTCTGTCTGTCTGTCTGTCTGTCTGTGTCGTCTGTCTGTCTGTCTGTCTGTCTGTCTGTCTGTCTGTCTGTCTGTCTGTCTGTCTGTCTGTCTGTCTGTCTGTCTGTCTGTCTGTCTGTCTGTCTGTCTGTCTGTCTGTCTGTCTGTCTGTCTGTCTGTCTGTCTGTCTGTCTGTCTGTCTGTCTGTCTGTCTGTCTGTCGCCACGGACCCAGAGCCTGGATCACATGTGGTTCATAACAGCTACTGACCACTTCTATATATGTTGGTGTCTGTGCCAAGCAATGACACAAACACTCTTCATGGCTGGTGAGAGCGAGGGGGGGATGAAGAAACAGCGAGAGAAAGAGAGGAGAGAGGGGTGAGAGAAACAGCGAGAGAGAGAGAGAGAGGAGAGAGGGGGGGGAGAGAAACAGCGAGAAGGAGAGAGAGAGAGAGAGGGGTGAGAGAAACAGCGAGAGAAAGAGAGGAGAGACGGGGGTGAGAGAAACAGTGAGGGAAAGAGAGGAGAGAGGGGGTGAGAGAAACAGCGAGAGAAAGAGAGGAGAGAGGGGGTGAGAGAAACAGCGAGAGAAAGAGAGGAGAGGGGGGGTGAGAGAAACAACGAGGGAAAGAGAGTAGAGAGTGGGTGAAGAAACAGCGTGAGAAAGAGACAAGAGAGGGGGTGAAGAAACAGCGAGAGAAAGAGAGGAGAGAGGGGGTGAAGAAACAGCGAGAGAAAGAGAGGAGAGAGAAACAGCGAGAGAAAGAGAGGAGAGAGAAACAGTGAGAGAAAGAGAGGAGAGAGAAACAGTGAGAGAAAGAGAGGAGAGAGAAACAGTGAGAGAAAGAGAGGAGAGAGGGGGTGAGAGAAACAACAAGGGAAAGAGAGTAGAGAGTGGGTGAAGAAACAGCGAGAGAAAGAGAGGAGAGAGGGGGTGAGAGAAACAGTGAGGGAAAGAGAGGAGAGAGGGGGTGAGTGAAACAGCGAGAGAAAGATGAGAGGGGGTGAAAGAAACAGCAAGAGAAAGAGAGGAGAGAGGGGTGAGAGAAACAACAAGGGAAAGAGAGTACAGAGTGGGTGAAGAAACAGCGAGAAAGAGAGGAGAGAGGGGGTGAGAGAAACAGCAGGAGAAAGAGAGGAGAGAGGGGGTGAGAGAAACAGCAGGAGAAAGAGAGGAGAGAGGGGGTGAAGAAACAGCGAGAGAAAGAGAGGAGAGGGGGTGAGAGAAACAGCGAGGAAAAAAGGGGAAAGAGGGGTGAAGAAACAGCGAGAGAAAGAGAGGACAGAGGGGGTGAAGAAACAGCGAGAGAATGAGAGGAGAGGGGGGTGAGAGAAACAGCGAGGAAAAGAGAGGAAAGAGGGGGTGAAGAAACAGCGAGAGAAAGAGAGGACAGAAGGGGTGAAGAAACAGCGAGAGAATGAGAGGAGAGGGGGTGAGAGAAACAGCGAGGGAAAGAGAGGACAGAGGGGGTGAAGAAACAGCGAGAGAAAGAGAGGAGAGAGGGGGTGAGAGAAACAGCGAGGGAAAGAGATGAGATAGGGGGTGAGAGAAACAGCGGGAGAAAGAGAGGAGAGGGGGGGTGAGAGAAACAGCGAGGAAAAGAGAGGACAGAGGGGGTGAAGAAACAGCGAGAGAAAGAGAGGACAGAGGGGGTGAAGAAACAGAGAGAGAATGAGAGGACAGAGGGGGTGAGAGAAACAGCGAGGGAAAGAGAGGACAGAGGGGGTGAAGAAACAGCGAGAGAAAGAGAGGAGAGGGGTGGTGAAGAAACAGCGAGAGAAAGAGAGGAGAGGGGTGGTGAAGAAACAGCGAGAGAAAGAGAGGAGAGGGTGGTGAAGAAACAGCGAGAGAAAGAGAGGAGAGGGGTGGTGAAGAAACAGCGAGAGAAAGAGAGGAGAGGGGTGGTGAAGAAACAGCGAGAGAAAGAGAGGAGAGGGGTGGTGAAGAAACAGCGAGAGAAAGAGAGGAGAGGGGTGGTGAAGAAACAGCGAGAGAAAGCGAGGAGAGGGGTGGTGAAGAAACAGCGAGAGAAAGAGAGGAGAGGGAGTGAGAGAAACAGAGAGAGAAACAGAGAGAGAGAGAGAGAGAGAGAGAGAGAGAGAAAGAGAGAAAGAGAGAAAGAGAGAGAACATGGTAGTTCACAGGCCAGTCTAGAACACTGACATTTTGATAATGAACCCATGGAAGCACACAGTAGGGGAGGCATTAGACATCACACAGACAGATACACACACACATTACACAGAGACACAGAGACTTAATCACCTGCTTGTTATGACCGCCGAGGAGCTGTGAACAGACAGAGTAAAAAAAGAACGACTAAACAGAGGGGGAACGAGAGAGAGAAGACAAACAGGTTGCTTGGACTGGGTTTCCATGATGACTGGGTCGCCATGTTGGACCGGGTTGCCATGTTGGACTGGGTTGCCATGTTGGACTGGGTTGCCATGTTGGACTGGGTTGCCATGTTGGACTGGGTTGCCATGTTGGACTGGGTTGCCATGTTGGACTGGGTTGCCATGATGACTGGGTTTCCATGATGACTGGGTTGCCATGTTTTACTGGGTTGCCATGATGACTGGGGGTTTCCATGTTGTACCGGGTTGCCATGTTCGACTGGGTTGCCATGTTCGACTGGGTTGCCATGTTGGACTGGGTTGCCATGTTGGACTGGGTTGCCATGTTGGACTGGGTTTCCATGATGACTGGGTTTCCATGTTTTACCGGGTTGCCATGTTGGACTGGGTTTCCATGTTGTACCGGGTTGCCATGTTGGACTGGGTTTCCATGTTGGACTGGGATGCCATGTTGGAAAACCTAAGAAAATACCATATCATGAGTTAGAAACATGAATAAACAGCAACTCATTTATAGCTAGGCCTGTCTGCAGGAGCAGTAAGAAGTCTCCAACCCAACATGGGGAACAGATACCCAACATGAAGAGGGTGTCTGTGCTCCTGAGTGGTGCAGTGTTCTAAGACACTGCATCTCAGTGCTAGAGGCGTCACTACAGTACCTGGTTTGATGTCCCATAGCAATGATTAAAACATTCCCAAACCTGAAACCGTGGATTGATGGCAGCATTCGCGTGAAACTGAAAGCCCGAACCACTGCTTTTAATCAGGGCAAGGTGACCGGAAACATGACCAAATACAAACAGTGTAACTATTCCCTCCGCAAGGCAATCAAACAAGCTAAGTGTCAGTATAGAGACAAAGTAGAATCTCAATTCAACGGTTCAGACAAGAAGTATGTGGCATGGTCTACAGTCAATCACGGATTACAAAAAGAAAACCAGCCAAACATTTAAACGTGTCAACCCTCGCAAGGCTGCAGGCCCAGACGGCATCCCCAGCCGCGCCCTCAGAGCATGCGCAGACCAGCTGGCTGGTGTGTTTACGGACATATTCAATCAATCCCTATCCCAGTCTGTTGTTCCCACATGCTTCAAGAGGGCCACCATTGTTCCTGTTCCCAAGAAAGCTAAGGTAACTGAGCTAAATGACTACCGCCCGTAGCACTCACTTCCGTCATCATGAAGTGCTTTGAGAGACTAGTCAAGGACCATATCACCTCCACCCTACCCGACACCCTAGACCCACTCCAATTTTCTTACCGCCCAAATAGGTCCACAGACGATGCAATCTCAACCACACTGCACACTGCCCTAACCCATCTGGACAAGAGGAATACCTATGTGAGAATGCTGTTCATCGACAACAGCTCGGCATTTAACACCATAGTACCCTCCAAGCTCGTCATCAAGCTCGAGATCCTGGGTCTCGACCCCGCACTGTGCAACTGGGTACTGGACTTCCTGACGGGCCACCCAGGTGGTGAGGGTAGGCAACCACATTTCCACCCCGCTGATCCTCAACACTGGGGCCCCACAAGGGTGCATTCTGAACCCTCTCCTGTACTCCATGTTCACCCACGGCCAAGCACGCCTCCAACTCAATCATCAAGTTTGCGGACGACACAACAGTGGTAGGCTTGATTACCAACAACGACGAGATGGCCTACAGGGAGGAGGTGAGGGCCCTCGGAGTGTGGTGTCAGGAAAATAACCTCACACTCAACGTCAACAAAACTAAGGAGATGATTGTGGACTTCAGGAAACAGTAGAGGGAACACCCCCTATCCACATCGATGGAACAGTAGTGGAGAGGGTAGTAAGTTTTAAGTTCCTCGGCGTACACATCACAGACAAACTGAATTGGTCCACCCACAGACAGCATCGTGAAGAAGGCGCATGTTACGAATCCCTTTTGACCCGACAGTCTAGGGGGGATGGTAATGAGACCCGTAACATAACTCATGCAAATTATTATTGTGACAAAGTAAAAGTGTGCACGAAATAACCACGACAACAGAAATCTACCGTCAAACTCTAGGTTTATTTATAAACACACGGTAATGGGGGGAGCAGGAAAAGGGGCTGAGCTGGACCCAAGGAAAGAAACAATAAATATACAAAAACACACCCCTAAGCTAGACTAGCCTACTTTAACAACAACTAACTAACTAACCAAAAATACAGTGGGTGGTCCGCCCAGTTCTAACTAGTGTATTTAACAAAGTTCCCCTACGGGTAGTGTATGCCCATGGGCGACTTGTCTTGGTTTCCCCCTTTTCCCACCAGCAATCAAACACAAACACCATAAACAAAAACAATACTCACAGGTGATGACAAAGTGCTATGAGGTGCTTAAAACAAAAGAGAGGTTAAGACACAAAGCGAGAGTGAAACACAGAGACCTACAGACATGGCATTTACAGAGAGATTGAGCTAGAGATTGAGCTGAGCTGAGCTTTAGAACAAACAAATGATGGGGTTTTTAAACCATGGGGAAGGAACTGTGATAGGTCAGGAAATAGGAGGAGGTGTGTCTTCTGATTGATGATTGATTGTTGACTGATTGGGGAGTGATGATTTTCACCTGTGAGTGGAGAAGGAGAGAAAAGAAACACACACACAGGATACACACACACACAGGATAACTGTATCCGTAACAGTGCAGAGACTGAAAAACAGATTCTATCTCAAGGACATCAGACTGTTAAACAGCCACCACTAACATTGAGTGGCTGCTGCCAACACACTGACTCAACTCCAGCCACTTTAACAATGGGAATGGATGGGAAATTATGTAAAATATATCACTAGCCATTTTAAACAATGCTACCTAATATAATGTTTACATACCCTACATTATTCATCTCATATGTATATACTGAACTCAATACCATCTACTGTATCTTGCCTATGCCGCTCTGTACCATCACTCATTCATATATCTTTATGTACATATTCTTTATCCCCTTACACTTGTGTCTATAAGGTAGTAGTTTTGGAATTGTTAGCAGGATTACTTGTTGGTTATTACTGCATTGTCGGAACTAGAAGCATAAGCATTTCGCTACACTCAAATTAACATCTGCTAACCCTGTGTATGTGACAAATAAAATGTGATTTGATTTGAATCCAGGCTGCTTCACATCCGTCTGTGATTGGGAGTTCCATAGAGCAGTGCACAATTGGCCCAGCGTCGTCCGGGTTTGGCTGGGGTAGGCTGTCATTGTAAATAAGAATTGTTCTTAACTGACTCGCTTAGATTTTTTTGTTTATTTTTTATTTCACCTTTATTTAACCAGGTAGGCTAGTAGAGAACAAGTTCTCATTTACAACTGCGACCTGGCCGAGATAAAGCATAGCAATGTGAACAGACAACAACTCAGAGTTACACATGGAGTAAACAATAAACAAGATGAATAATAAGCAGACTAACACTGGAGTGATGAATTATCAGATGGTCATGTGCAGGTAGAGATACTGGTGTGCAAAAGAGCAGAAAAGTAAATAAATAAAAACAGTATGGGGATGAGATAGGTAAAATGGATGGGCTATTTACCGATGGACTAAGTACAGCTGCAGCGATCGGTTAGCTGCTCAGATAGCAGATGTTTAAAGTTGGTGAGGGTGATAAAAGTCTCCAACTTCAGCGATTTTTGCAATTCGTTCCAGTCACAGGCAGCAGAGAACTGGAAGGAAAGGCGGCCATATGAGGTGTTGGCTTTAGGGATGATCAGTGAGATACACCTGCTGGAGCGCGTGCTACGGGTGGGTGTTGCCATTGTGACCAGTGAACTGAGATAAGGTGGAGCTTTACCTAGCATGGACTTGTAGATGACCTACAAGTCGCAGTGGTGGGTGGTATAAGGTGCTTTAGTAACAAAACGGATGGCACTGTGATAAACTGCATCTAGTTTGCTGAGTAGAGTATCGGAAGCTATTTTGTAGATGACATCGCCGAAGTTGAGGATCGGTAGGATAGTCAGTTTTACTAGGGTAAGTTTGGCGGCGTGAGGGAAGGAGGCTTTGTTGCGGAATAGAAAGCCGACTCTAGATTTGATTTTAGATTGTAGATGTTTGATATGAGTCTGGAAGGAGAGTTTACAGTCTAGTCAGACACCTAGGTACTTATAGATGATGAATGATTATGAACAGCAGAGGTATGGAGTATACTACGTGGGAAGAAATAGACAGGTGGCCGGTCGACCCAGAGAGAGTGCCGGCGCCTGCCTGGGATTCGCTGGAGCAGTGCGAAGAGGGCTATAGGAGAATGGAGTTGGAGAGGCAATCACGACGGCGCAGAGGGAAGCCCGAAAAGCAGCCCCAAAAATGTATTGGGGGGGGGGATCAGAGGGAGAGTGGCTGAGTCAGGAGATAGACCTGAGCCAACTCTCCTTGTTTATCGTGAGGAGCCAAAGAGGAGACCAGAACAAGAGCCGGTGTTAGAGGTGAGCGAAGCAGAGACTGTGAAGGAGCTAATGGGAAAAGTGGAGGAGAGAGTAATGAGGGAGTTGCTAGTATGGTGCTATAGGTACGATATTCATCCGACGGAGCGTGTCTAGATTTGATGGCATCTGGGTTAGCGCTCCATACTCGTGCTGAGGTGCGTGTTAGTCGGCTGGTGAAAAATGTGCCAGCCTCACGCACCAGGCCTCCTGTGCACATCCCTAGCCTTGCACGTCCTGTGCCAACACTGCTCTCAAGATCTCCAGTACGCCTTCACGGTCTAGCCCATCCTGTGCCACCTCCACACACCAGCCCTCCGGTGGCAGCTCCCCGCACCAGGCTTCCTGTGCGTGTCCTCGGCCCAGTACCACAGTGCCAGCACCACGCATCAGGCCTACAGTGCGCCTCGCCTCTCCTGCGCTGCCGGAGCCTCCTGCCTGTTCGGAGCAGCCTGAGCTACCAGTCTGCATGAAGCAGCCAGAGCTGTCAGTCTGCAAGGAGCTGCCAGTCTGCAAGGAGCTGCCTGTCTGCAAGGTGCCGCCAGACTGCATAGAGCAGTCAGAGCTGTCAGTCTGTATGAAACAGCCAGAGCTGTCAGTCTGCATGAAGCAGCCAGAGCTGCCAGTCTGCAAAGAGCTGTCAGTCTGCAAGGAGCTGCCAGTCTGCAAGGAGCTGCCAGTCTGCAAGGAGCTGCCTGTCTGCAAGGTGCTGCCAGCCTGCATAGAGCAGTCAGAGCTGTCAGTCTGTATGAAGCAGCCAGAGCTGTCAGTCTGCATGAAGCAGCCAGAGCTGCCAGTCTGCAAAGAGCTGTCAGTCTGCAAGGAGCTGCCAGTCTGCAAGGATCTGCCAGTCTGCAAGGAGCTGCCAGTTTGCAAGGAGCTGCCAGTCTGCAAGGAGCTGCCAGTCTGCATGGAGCAGCCAGAGCTGTCAGTCTGTATGAAGCAGCCAGAGCTGTCTGTCTGCATGAAGCAGCCAGAGCTGTCAGTCTGCATGAAGCAGCCAGAGCTGCCAGTCTGCAAAGAGCTGTCAGTCTGCAAGGAGCTGCCAGTCTGCAAGGAGCTGCCAGTCTGCAAGGAGCTGTCAGTCTGCAAGGAGCTGTCAGCCTGCATGGAGCAGCCAGAGCTGTCAGTCTGCATAGAGCAGCTAGATCTGTCAGTCAGCCATGAATTTCTAGATCTGCCAGTCAACCAGATTCTTCCAGATCTGCTAGTCAACCAGAATCTTCCAGTTCCGCAAGCCAGCCAGGATCTACCGGAGCCTACTACCTGCCTGAGCTTCATCTCAGTACTGGGCTTCATCTCAGTACTGGGCTTCCTCTCAGTACTGGGCTTTCTCTCAGTAGTGGGCTTTCTCTCAGTACTGGGCTTCCCCTCAGTTCCGGGCTGCCCCTCAGTCCCGAGCTGCCCCTCAGTCCCGAGCTTCCCCTCAGTCCCGAGCTTCCCCTCAGTCCCGAGCTGCCCCTCAGTCCCGAGCTGCCCCTCAGTTCAGTGGGGTTCTGGGTGAGGACTATTAGGCCATGGTCGGCGGCGAGGGTGGATTATCCCAGGACGCGAAGGGGAGGAACTATGACATTTATGGAGTGGGGACCATGTCCCGAGCCGGAACCGCCACCATGGACAGACGCCCACCCGGACCCTCCCTATGGTTTTGAGGTGCGTCCGGGAGTCCGCACCTTAGGGGGGGGGTTCTGTCACGCCTTGGTCTTAGTATTTTGTGTTTTCTTTAATTATTTGTTCAGGCCAGGGTGTGACATGGGTTTATTGTATTGTCGTATTGGGGTTTTTGTAGGCATTGGGATTGTGGTTGATTAGGGGGGTGTCTAGTATAGGCTTGGCTACCTGAGGCGGTCCTCAATCAGAGTCAGGTGATTCTTGTTGTCTCTGATGGTGAACCTTATTTAGGTAGCCGGGGTTTCACTTTGTATTTCGTGGGTGATTGTTCCTGTCTCTGTGTAGTGTTCACCAGATAGGCTGTAATTAGGTTTCACGTTCTGTTTGTTGTTTTGTATTTTCTATATGTTATTTAATGTATCGCGATTCATTCATTAAAGAACATGAGTAACAACCACGCTGCATTTCGGTCCGACTCTCTTTCGAAAAACGAAGAACGCCGTTACACAGTTGGAGGCCACGGAAGGAGTGTTGTATGGCATTGAAGCTCGTTTGGAGGTTAGATAGCACAGTGTCCAAGCAAGGGCCAGAAGTATAAAGAATGGTGTCGTCTGAGTAGAGGTGGATCAGGGAATCGCCCGCAGCAAGCGCACCATCATTGATATATACAGAGAAAAGAGTCGGTCTGAGAATTGAACCCTGTGGCACCCCCATAGAGACTGCCAGAGGACCAGACAACATGCCCTCCGATTTGACACACTGAACTCTGTCTGCAAAGTAGTTGGTGAACCACGCAAGGCAGTCATTAGAAAAACCGTGGCTACTGAGTCTGTCGATAAGAATATGGTGATTGATAGAGTCGAAAGCCTTGGCCAGGTCGATGAAGACGGCTCCACAGTACTGTCTTTTATCGATGGCGGTTATGATATCGTTTAGTACCTTGAGCGTGGCTGAGGTGCACCCGTGACCGGCTCGGAAACCAGATTGCACAGCGGAGAAGGTACGGTGGGGGCAGCTTTCCAATCCTTGGGGATCTCAGACGATATGAAAGAGAGGTTGAACAGGCTGGTAATAGGGGTTGCGACAATGGTGGCGGATAGTTTTAGAAATAGAGGGTCCAGATTGTCAAGATCAGCTGATTTGTACCCGGTCCAGGTTTTGCAGCACTTTCATAACATCTGCTATCTGGATTTGGGTAAAGGAGAAGCTGGGGAGGCTTAGGCGAGTAGCTGCGGGGGGGGCGTAGCTGTTGGCCGAGGTTGGAGTAGCCTGGAGGAAGGCATGGCCAGCCTTTGAGAAATGCTTGTTGAAGTTTCCGATTATCATGGATTTATCAGTGGTGACCGTGTTACCTAGCCTCAGTGCAGTGGGCAGCTGGGAGGATGTGCTCTTGTTCTCCATGGACTTTACAGTGTCCCAGAACTTTTGGAGTTAGAGCTACAGGATACAAATTTCTGCTTGAAAACGCTGGCCTTTGCTTTCCTGACTGACTGCATGTATTGGTACCTGACTTCCCTGAACAGTTGCATATCGCGGGGACTATTCGATGCTATTGCAGTCCGCCACAGGATGTTTTTGTGCTGGTCGAGGGCAGTCAGGTCTGGAGTGAACCAAGGGCTATATCTGTTCTTAGTTCTGCATTTTTTGAACGGAGCATGCTTATCTAAGATGGTGAGGAAGTTACTTTTAAAGAATGACCAGGCATCCTCAACTGATGGGATGAGGTCAATATCCTTCCAGATCGATTAGAAAGGCCTGCTCGCAGAAGTGTTTTAGGGAGCGTTTGACAGTGATGAGGGGTGGTCGTTTAACTGCGCGCCCATAGCGGATCAAGGCAATGAGGCATTGATCGCTGAGACCCTGATTGAAGACAGCGGAGGTGTATTTGGAGGCCCAGTTGGTCAGGATAACATCTATGAGGGTGCCCTTGTTTACAGATTTAGGGTTGTACCTGGTGGGTTCCTTGATGATTTTTGTGAGATTGAGGGCATCTAGCTTAGATTGTAGGACTGCCGGGGTGTTAAGCATATCCCAGTTTAGGTCACCTAACAGAACAAAATCTGAAGCTAGGTAAATAATAATGAATAGATACTTCTCAGATGCCTTGTCAAGCTTGTGGTGAACTTTTATTTGGTGTTGGGATTATAGGCACAGCATCCTAACAATATGGCACATGCATTCATCCTGGCTCCTCTAGTCGCTGGTGCTGCATTGGGATAGAGGACAGATACAAAGTGTACGCAGTACAGCGATTAGTAAGAGTTGGCCCCTATTGTTTGGGTACTGGCTATTGTGAAATTGGAAAACAGGGTACAGCTTATTTGAAGGAACAGGACGTACACATCAATTAAATAGAATCGCATTTGTCGTGGGAAGTGGATTCTATGTCTATTATACACAAGGTCCACTGAATAGAATCTGAGACATCCGATGTACGCAGAACTTTCTGGAACAATCTTTCTCAAATGTGGATGTCTTGGTACATGTAAAAGGTCATCGTCATTACAATTCAATATTGGTTAGCCATATAAACTAAACTGTGTTATTATTATAGATATATAGAAACGGTCTATTGCTATGATAGATATATAACTACGGTGTATTGCTATGATAGATATATAACTACGGTGTGTTACTATGACAGATATATAACTACGGTGTGTTACTATGATATATATATAACTATTGTAACGGCGTCCGTCTGTTGAAGGAGAAGCGGACCAAAATGCGGCGTGGTGGTTAATCATGTTCTTTAATAATAACTGAACGATACATGAAACAACTAAATATGTACAAAAACAACAAACGGAACGTGAAAACCTATACAGCCTGTCTGGTGAACAACTACACAGAGACAGGAACAATCACCCACAAAATACACAGTGAAACCCAGGCTACCTAAATATGGTTCCCAATCAGAGACAACGAGAATCACCTGACTCTGATTGAGAACCGCCTCAGGCAGCCAAGCCTATGCTAGACACACCCCTAATCAGCCACAATCCCAATGCCTACAAAAAAAACAATACGACAACACAATAAACCCATGTCACACCCTGGCCTGAACAAATAATTAAAGAAAACACAAAATACTAAGACCAAGGCGTGACAGAACCCCCCCCTAAGGTGCGGACTCCCGGACGCACCTCAAAACCATAGGGAGGTCCGGGTGGGCGTCTGTCCATGGTGGCGGCTCCGGCTCGGGACGTGGACCCCACTCCATAAATGTCTTAGTTCCTCCCCCTTGCGTCCTGGGATAGTCCACCCTCGCCGCCGACCATGGCCTAGTATTCCTCACCCAGAACCCCACTGGTCTGAGGGGCAGCTCGTGACTGAGAGGCAGCTCGGGACTGAGGGGCAGCTCGGGACTGAGGGGAAGCCCAGTACTGAGGGGAAGCCCAGTACTGAGAGGATGCGTGGTGCTGGCACTGGTGGAACTGGACCGAGAACACGCACAGGAAGCCTGGTGCGGGGAGCTGCCACCGGAGGACTGGTGTGTGGAGGTGGCTCTGGATAGACCGGACGGTGCAGGCGCACTGGAGCTCTTGAGCACCAAGCCTGCCCAACCTTACCTGGCTCGATGCCCACTCTAGCCCGGCCAATACGAAGAGCTGGTATGAACCGCACCGCACTGGAAACACCGTGCGCTCCATAGCATAACACGGTGCCTGCCTGGTCTCTCTAGCCCCCCGGTAAGCACAGGTAGTTTGCGCAGGTCTCCTACCTGGCATAGCCATACTCTCTGTGAGCCCCCCCAATACATTTTTGGGGCTGACTCTCAGGCTTCCATCCGCGTCGCCGTGCTGCCTCCTCATACCAGCTGAGGCTGAGCCCAAGGTCCTTCACCGTCCAGTTCGTCCTCCCATGTCCAGTCCCTCTCTCGCTGCACCTTGGTGCGGCTACACTCCCCTGGTTTAGCCCAGGGTCCTCTCCCGTCGAGGATTTCCTCCCAAGTCCAGAAATTCTTGTCGCGCTGCTCCTGCTGCTGCAGTTGCCTGTTACCACGCCACTTGGTCCATGTGTGGTGGGTGATTCTGTAATGGCTCTCTTCTATCTCCTCCTCTGACGGAGAGGTAGAACAAGGATCAGACCAAAATGCAGTGTGATGATGATTCATGATATATTTTAATAAAGAAAAAACTATACAAGCAGAAACTACAAAAGTAATGAAATGAAATAATGAAAAGCAAAACAGCCCTATCTGGTGCAAACACAAAGACAGGAACAATCACCCACGAAACACTCACAGAATATGGCTGCCTAAATATGGCTCTCAATCAGAGACAACGATAATCACCTGACTCTGATTGAGAACCGCCTCAGGCAGCCATAGACTACGTAGACACCCCACAAAACCCCAAGACAAAAAACACACCACAAGAACCCATGTCACACCCTGGCCTGACCAAATAAAGAAAGAAAACACAAAATACTAAGACCAAGGCGTGACATATGGTGTGTTACTATGATAGATATATAAATACGGTGTGTTACTATGATAGATATATAACTATGGTGTGTTACTATGATAGATATATAACAACGGTGTATTGCTATGATAGATATATAACTATGGTGTGTTACTATGATAGATATATAACTACGGTGTGTTACTATGATAGATATATAACTACTGTGTATTGCTATGATAGATATATAACTATGGTGTGTTACTATGATAGATATATAACTACGGTGTGTTACTATGATAGATATATAACTACGGTGTGTTACTATGATATATATATATAACTATGGTGTGTTACTATGAGAGATATACTGTATATACAGTACTAGTCAAAAGATTGAACACCTACTCATTCGAGGGTTTTTCTATATTTAGAAAAAAATATTTTCTACATTGTAGATTAACAGAGAAAATAACACACATGGAATCATGTAGTTTGCAAAAAAAAGTGTTAAACAAATCAAAATATATTTTCTATTCGAGATTCTTAGCCAACCTTTGCCTTGATGACAGCTTTGCACACTCTTGGCATTCTCTCAACCAGCTTCATGAGGTAGTCACCGGGAGAGCATTTCAATTAACAGTTGTGCCTTGTTAAAAGTTCATTTGTGTAGTAATTCACGTTTGAGCCAATCATTTGTGTTGTGATAAGGTAGGGATGGTATACAGAAGATAGCCCTATTTGGTAAATGTCCAAGACCATATTATGGCAAGAACAGCTCAAATAAGCAAAGAGAAATGACAGTCCATTATTACATTAAGACTTGAAGGTCAGTCAATACAGAACATTTTTAAAAAGTATTAAGTTTCTTTAAGTGCAGTCAAGTGCTTTGATGAAGCTGGCGTTCATGAGGACCGCCACAGGAAAGGAAGACCCAGAGTTACCTCTGCTGTAGAGGATACATTCATTAGAGTTAACTGCACCTCAGATTGCAGCCCAAATCAATGCTTCCCAGAGTTCAAGTAACAGACACATCTCAACGTCAACTGTTCAGAGGAGACTGAGTAAATCAGGCCTTCATAGTCGAATTGCTGCAAAGAAACCACTACTAAGGACACCAATAATTAGAAGAGACTTGATTAGTTCAAGAAACATGAGCAATGGACATTATACCAGTGTAAATCTCTCCTTTGGTCTGATGAGACCAAATTTGAGATTTTTGGATCCAACTGTCATGTCTTTGTGAGACGCAGAGTAGGTGAACAGATGATCTCAGCATGTGTGGTTCCCACTGTGAAACATGGAGGAGGAGGTGTGATGGTGCTTTGCTGGTGACACTGTCTGTGATTTATTTTGAATTTAATTCACACTTAACCAGCATGGCTACCACAGCATTCTGCAGCGATACGCCATCCCATCTGGTTTGTGCTTAGTGGGACTATCATTTGTTTTTCAACAGGACAATGACCCAACACACCTCCAGGCTTTGTAAGGGCTATTTGATGAAGAAGAGTGATGGAGTGTTGCATCAGATGACCTGGCCTCCACAATGGTTTGGGATGAATTGGACCGCAGATTGAAGGAAAAGCAGCCAACAAGTGTACAGCATATGAGGGAACTCCTCTGTTTTATTTGTGTTTTCACACAAGTAAAACAGTTAGAAAAGCATTCCTCATGAAGCTGGTTGAGAGAATGCCAAGAGTGTGCAAAGCTGTCATCAAGGCAAAGGGTGGCTACTTGGAAGAATCTAAAATATAACATATATTTTGAAACTACGATTTGTTACTATAAAATATATTTAACGATGGTGTGTTACTATAATAGATATATAGATACAGTGTGTTCCTCTGATAGATATATAACTATGGTGTGTTCCTATACACACACGATTCTAGGATCTCTCATTTACAAACATACCTCTCTGGAACATCATCGCCTGTTCACCCGTTTCACATTTCCATGGGAACCAGCAGGAGCAGCAAGGGCGTGTGTGTGTGTGTGTGTGTGTGTGTGTGTGTGTGTGTGTGTGTGTGTGTGTGTGTGTGTGTGTGTGTGTGTGTGTGTGTGTGTGTGTGTGTGTGTGTGTGTGTGTGTGTGTGTGTGTGTGTGTGTGTGTGTGTGTGTGTGTGTGTGTGTGTGTGTGTGCATATGTTGTAGGTGAGACAATGTTAGCACCTTAAAGATTTCACATTTTTTATGCTATGTTCTACACATTTATATTTTATCCAGGTTTCTCGCTGCAGGCCAGTGTTTTCACACAAATAAAACAGAAAACTAAGAGAAAAATGTAGCCAAGGTTTTAGACAATCCTTGACATAAAATTTAGCATTAAGCTTTTTCCGGTGACCAGACGGATTCCTGTTCGTTTGTTTACGAGCTGCAGAGACAACGTCCCGGGGATTTTTTAAAGACAGCAGTGTTTGAAATTTTTAATGAGCTCAAATTGGTTCATTAATTTTTAATGGGTTGTGTGGAAGCCCCAGAACCCGGATAGTTTTCTTGTGGTGAACAAACATGCTCTGTTCTGGATAATGACTCACATTCAAACATCTAACCACGTCAGCACAGATCAACAAGGCAGCTTTTTATATTATAATATCCTGTCCAGACATTCAAACCTATATTAAAAGTAATTTGACACCTAGCCAACTATTCTCTCAGGAGAGTGCAACCAAACTTTTAGCAAACACAGAACTGAGCTGGCTACATCACTCGTCCCAGGGTGGAATTACACTGAAATTTAGATTGGAAATACCAGCAGCCTCTCTCCGAGGAGGGAACTTCTTTATGTTATGGAAATGTACCATAATATGACAAAATAACTTTGATACCTTTGTCATTCTTCCACACAGAGCTGTGGAACATGGCTCCAAGTGAGCAAAATGAGGTGATGTCATCCTACCAGTGTGCTCTAGTAAATCTCTGTAGGAGGTACTGATACTTTTATGGAAATATTAATGGTATTGTAAAAGAGTTTGCATGGAGTGTTTCTGTATGTGTCTCTCTCTCTGTGTGTGCGTGTCTGGAAAGAGATTTTTAACCCTCCTGTTGTGTTTGTTTCATGTTAATTAATTACGTGTGCCAGGTCAAAAATGACCATCCCATTATAGGGGATTATAAATCCATAATACATATATTATCACCTAATGTTGTGTTAGATCTCTTTATCAACTTAAGTTCTTGTAAACATTGTAAGTTTTGAACTTCTATTTGCTATTTATTGCCTGTAGGCCTTATTGATCTGAGCTCATACAACTCGTTTTTGAGTTTAAAAAAAAAGCATAATGTATGGATTATTCTGACTATAGCAAACACTCAGATAAAACATATTGGGCTATTTATCACAGACTACTTTGCGTCAAAGTTTAACAAGGACATTTGTTATGAAACCATTTCAAATGTTTAAATAGTGGCAGGATTGTATGTCATCAACCCGGGATAACTCGTTGGCCCTGGGGTCATCCTGATAACATTTTCAGCCGACAGCCGAGTTCTCTTCTCAGGTGGGGATGAAGACCAGGACAAATTCCCGTTATTTGTAGTAACAACAACCTCAGCAGGGGCCTCTTCCTCATCACTGGATGGTTCCACATCGGTTGTCTCTTGGTCTGGATCATATTCTGTGTTGTCTTCAACTTCTGATACTTCCTCCTCTAATGCATCTTCACTGTCAGTTTCCTGGCCTCTCTCCTCCTCACCAGTGTCATGATCAAAGATGTGATCAAGAGACTCACATTCAGTATGTCGTTTGGTCATTGTGCTGCCACAGAATGAATTGTGAGCAAGGCCTAAAAAAAATGTTATATACCAGAGCTGCGAGAAAAGTTATATATATTATTGAAACAATATTGGGATTGTTTGTGAGAATGCCAACAGGTGTAGTTCCCGTGGGGGGAAAGATTCTATTGAGGAAAGGTTGCCATGGAAGCCAAGAAGGGGAGTGAGGTGTGTGTGTGTGTGTCTGTGCTCAAACACACATGCATGTGGGGGTCTGGGAGAGGAGAGGAAGTGTGTCCATCTGATGAATGGGCATGTGCTTGAACTCAATTTTATACTAATTGTAGTCTCACCCATTCATTTCCCATGTCTGGTCATTTTTGACTGGGAACACCACAGGTGTACAGAAGTTAAATAAAACACCCAAAATGTTATGAAAATCATCCAAACGTATTTTGTGTGTTCAGATGCCTTGTGTAGACAAAGTCATGGAACCTTATGACAATCAGATTAAATTAACTACATTTTCAGAAAGAAAACTTAGACCGGAACACAGCAGGAGGGTTAAACAGACATGGATGGTGTCCTACCTCTTAAATGTCTGAGGAAACCAACAATCCAAAACAAAATTCCAAGGAATCAGAATAGTTTCCAGAAAATAGTTCCAGAAAAACAACAATAAATATTCCCTAAGAATAGCCAATATAAAAACATGAAAATCAGAAACAGGTTTTTATATACTAAAGCAATATACAGTATACTGGGCTTATAATGGGCATATATATAGGTCTCATGTAGTTGTGACTGTTGCATTGAGCTTTGTTCTGTTCAGCAGGGCAGAATAGTACTTTTTCAGCTGCTCAAATCACTTTATAAAGGGTTGTCACCTCATCCAGATCTGGGCCCGTACCCACAAAGCATAGGAGTGCTGATCTAGGATCTGTCCATACAAGTTAGCATTAGGTTTTTCCCGGTGACATTAACAATGTCTACACCATCTTTCTGATCAATATGTTATTTTCAATGGACAAAAAATGTGCTTTTCTTTCAAAAACAAGGACATTTTACAAGTGATCCCAAACTTTTGAACGGTAGTGTAGATATCATATAGATATCGTTTTGTTTATTTAACATTTACTTAACTGGGCAAGTCGGTTAAGAACAAATTCTTATTTACAATGACGGCCTACCGGGAAACAGTGGGTTAACGGCCTTGTTCAGGGGCAGAAAGACAGATTTTCACCTTGTCAGCTCTAACCACTAGGCTACCTATAGATATCCTACAGATATATAGATATAATATAGATCAAAGATCTTGGCCAGGGTATAAATCAAGAGTGGGTGGGGATGGAGCCACGTAAATGGAGGTCTTTAGGAGAGTATGGTTTTGTATTGGTGTTTTAAATCAATACTATATTGTAGATGGTCACGTTGCACATAAAGACAGAATACAGTCCCTGTGACTCCAAAGAGCAGATGGAACAGGTGTGGAGGTGGTGTTATGGGAACGGAGGAGAGTAGTTAAGTCATTCTGTAGCATTAAGGAGATACTATATGTCACGTTTAGAATGATCCTCATCAGACCAGGGGAAATGACACAGGGATGTGTCGGACAGAGGAACTCACATCTCTCTCTCCTTCTCTTTCTCCCTCTCCACTTCCCCTTTGACTCTAACTCTCCCTCTCAGGGAAACCAACAGCAGAACGGTACACCAGTGGTATGATGGACACAAAGGCCACAAACATCTGTCAGAGAGCAGGCAGATATTTGTTCTGCTTCATTCTGAGCAGGGCAGGAACACTATTAGGCTGCTTTAAGCCATCCATCACCTCTCCGCCCCGGGTGGTAGCTCCACGTCTCCTTTCAACTATGTGGAGGTCATAATAACAGACAATGGATGAATGATTGTGATGTTCACTGACATTTCTACTGGGTCCACCAGCCAGACTTAGACTGGCAGTCGGCAGGGAAACTTGACACTTCTGACTGGGGGGATGGGTCGGGACAGGGGACACACACTCGGGTCAAACCAATAGAAGGGGTTCTGACAACCACTGCTGCTCAGGGGTCATCCGGCCTGGTTAGCAGGGGGGCGGGAGCTACACAGGTGTAACCCTCTGTCAGTTGTCTAACAGTAGGAGGCAGTTCCGCTACCCTCAGTCGTAATGCAGTTCACTGTACATAAGAACATGCATTAGGAAGTAAGAATGTTGCAAAACAGTTTTTCCCCATATGTTTTCCCTGTTTCATCACATCAAAAGTGTAGGCCCACTGATTCTCTGTATGTCTTTGTGCTCAGTCAGAGGGCCACAACTACCACACTACAAAGACTTGATCAGACAGCAGACAGATGGATACAGACAGACGGACAAACATAGGCGCACGCACACAAGCATATAGACAGGCAGAACAACAATGTTGTCTGTTAACTATCTAAGGCAGATGTGAGTGAAGAAAACAGTATTACACTAATCAAAACACTGTGAGCTTCTGTTACCAGAACACTTGACCTTGGTCGCCATGACAATAGAATATCGTCATGTGATCTCCACCTCGGGACACAAGAACGCTTTACCAGCATCCTAGGGAGCTCACATGCCAGCTGCGTCATTATTTTTCTTCCTCAGCTCTCTTCGCTCTCTCGTTCCACAACAACAGTCTTTTGGTGATGCATTCTTTAACCAACTGTTTTGTCAGGGGATGCTAAACAAAAGGCTGAGCCCTTGAACCAAGAGTGGATGAAACAATGTGAATAAGATGATGGAATCTGCATGGCTGTCTATAATAACTGTCATTGTCTTTCGGGGTTTGTCTTTCGTTTTTTTTCATGGGAGGTCATTAGCCGAGGTCATTTGTTTATGTAGGTAGGGATAAAGTAGTGATGTATAGATAATAAACAGTGAGTAGCAGCAGTGTAAAAACAAATAGGGGGGGGGGGGGGGGGGGGGGTATGTCAATGTAAATAGTCCGGGTGGCTATTTGATTAATTGTTCAGCAGTCTTATGGCTTGTGTGTAGACGCTGTTAAGGAGCCTTTTGGTCCTAGACTTGGTGCTCCGGTACCGCTTGCCGTACGGTAGCAGAGAAAAGTCTATGACTTGGGTGACTGGAGTCTTAGACCATTTTTGGGGCTTTCCTCTGACATCACCTGGTATATACAGGTAGGTCCTGGAAGCTTGGCCACAGTGATGTACTGGGCCGTTGGCACTACCCTATGAAGCGTCTTGCGGTCAGAAACCGAGCAGTTGCCATACCAGGCGGTCAGGATGCTTTCGATGGTGCAGCTGTAAAATGTTTTGAGGATCTGGGGACCCACAAATCTTGGGTCTCCTGAGGGGGAAAAGGTTTTGTTGTGCCCTCTTCACGACTATCTTGGTTTGTTTGGACCATGATAGTTCATTGGTGATGTGGACAGGAAATTGAATCTCTCAACCCGCTCCACTACAGCCCCATCGATGTTAATGGGGGCCTGTTCGGCCCGCCTTTTCCTGTAGTCCACAATCAGCTCCTTTGTCTTGATCACATTAAAGTATATGTTGTTGTCCTGGCACCACACTACCAGGTCTCTGACGTCCTGCTTATAGGTGTCTCATCGTTGTCGATAATCAAGCCTAGCACTGTTGCCTCATCAGCAAACTTAATTTACATTTACATTTAAGTCATTTAGCAGACGCTTTTATCCAGAGCGACTTACAAATTGGTGCATTCACCTTATGACATCCAGTGGAACAGCCACTTTACAATAGTGCATCTAAATATTTTAAGGGGGGGGGGTGAGAAGGATTACTTTATCCTATCCTAGGTATTCCTTAAAGAGGTGGGGTTTCAGGTGTCTCCGGAAGGTGGTGATTGACTCCGCTGTCCTGGCGTCGTGAGGGAGTTTGTTCCACCATTGGGGAGCCAGAGCAGCGAACAGTTTTGACTGGGCTGAGCGGGAACTGTACTTCCTCAGTGGTAGGGAGGCGAGCAGGCCAGAGGTGGATGAACGCAGTGCCCTTATTTGGGTGTAGGGCCTGATCAGAGCCTGGAGGTACTGAGGTGCCGTTCCCCTCACAGCTCCGTAGGCAAGCACCATGGTCTTAAGGCGAAGATTTACCTAACATTGACTTATAGATGACCTGGAGCCAGTCTGGCGACGAATATGTAGTGAGGGCCAGCCGACTAGAGCATACAGGTTGCAGTGGTGGCGAATATGTAGCGAGGGCCCGCCGACTAGAGCATACAGGTCGCAGTGGTGGGTGGTATACGGGGCTTTAGTGACAAAACGGATGGCATTGTAATAGACTGCATCCAGTTTGTTGAGTAGAGTGTTGGAAGCTATTTTGTAGATGACATCGCCAAAGTCGAGGATCGGTAGGATAGTCGGTTTTACTAGGGTAAGTTTGGCGGCGTGAGTGAAGGAGGCTTTGAAGTGAAATAAAAAGCCGATTCTAGATTCGATTTTGGATTGAGATGTTTGATATGGGACTGGAAGGAGAGTTTACAGTCTAGCCAGACACCTAGGTATTTGTAGTTGTCCACATACTCTAGGTCAGAACCGTCCAGAGTAGTGATGCTTGTCGGGTGGGCGAGTGCGGGCAGCAAACGGTTGAAAAGCATGCATTTGGTTTTACTAGCGTTTAAGAGCAGTTGGAGGCCAAGGAAGGAGTGTTGTATGGCATTGAAGCTCGTTTGGAGGTTAGTTAAAATAGTGTCCAAAGAATGGCCAGATGTATACAGAATGGTGTCATCTGTGTAGAGATGGATCAGGGATTCACCCGCAGCAAGAGCAACATCGTTGATATATACAGAGAAAAGAGTCGGTCCGAGAATTGAACCATGTGGTTGAAGGTGACTACCTTATGAAGCTGGTTGAGTGAATGCCAAGAGTGTGTAATGCTGAAAGCATGGGAAAGGGTGGCTACTTTGACAAATCTCAAATATATTTTGATGTGTTTAACACTTTTTTTGGTTACTACATGACTCCATATGTATTATTTGCCATCAAACTATTTCATAGTTTGATGTCTTCACTATTATTTCACAATGTAGAACATTGTAAAAAATAAAGAAAAACCCTTGAATGAGTAAGTGTGTCCAAACTTTTGACTGGTACTGTAGACCTACACACCAGTCTCCCCTTATGCACACACACAACTCTATGTGGGGAGAATCTGTAAAATTGGCTTGGTATAATGGAGTGCCTGTAATGAGAAGTGACGTGAAGACAAAATAATTAAATAAGCGAGCCCTGTTCTCAGCCATCGCTCAGCTCCATACTGGTCAATAGCTGACAGACACAGACAACTCCCTCACACTCAAACACACACACAAACACTATCCAACACAGACCCTCAAACTAAGACAACTCAACACCGACAACTCTTACATATGAAGAGAACATTTTGCCTTCTACTGTTTTCAACTGGTTTAATCAAATTGAAAAACATATCCGTTCACTGCAGACTAACACAGAGCTCAGGAACGGTCCTGTATCCTCAGTTCACATCTAGACTTGTTATTCTCCTGTCAGAGCCCCACTATGGAGTCAGGAGGGCATCGTGCTTTGATAACGCGTCTTCATGCGTTACTATGAAAGTATGCTGATAACATCTGCCATGCACGTGGCGTCACTCCACCCCTCCTTCAGCCGTCTGAGGATCTGTGGTGAGTTAGTGCTGCAGCTGACTGGAGCCCTCCGTGTTCCAGCTCGGGGGCAGATTTGGAACACACAGATCTTTATATACACACACAACTACAGTCGTGGAAAAACGTTTTGAGAATGACACAAATATACATTTTCACCAAGGCTGCTGCCTCAGTTTGTATGATGGCAATTTGCATATACTCCAGAATGATCAGATAAATTGTAATTAATTGCAAAGTCCCTCTTTTCCCATGCAAATTAAGTGAATTACAAAAAAACATTTCCACTGCATTTCAGCCCAGCTGACATCATCACGAGGACAAGGCTGGAGATCGCTCTGTCATTCTGATTGAGTTCGAATAACAGACTGGAAGCTTCAAAAGGAGGGTGGTGCTTGGAATCATTGTTCTTCCTCTGTCAATCGTGCTTACCTGCAAGGAAACACGTGCCCACCCATTTTTACCTACCTCATCTCCATACTGTTTTTATTTATTTACTTTTCTGCTCTTTTGCACACCAATATCTCTACCTGTACATCACCATCTGATCATATATCACTCCAGTGTTAATCTGCAAAATTGTAATTATTCACCTACCTCCTCATGCCTTTTGCACACAATGTATATAGACTCCCCCTTTTTTCCTACTGTGTTATTGACTTGTTAATTGTTTACTCCATGTGTAACTCTGTGTTGTCTGTTCACATTGCTATGCTTTATCTTGGCCAGGTCGAAGTTGCAAATGAGAACTTGTTCTCAACTAGCCTACCTGGTTAAATAAAGGTGAAATAAAAAATAAAAAAAGATTTGCACAAAAAGGGCTTCACAGGCAAGGATATTGCTGCCAGTAAGATTGCACTGAAATTAACCATTTAACGGATCATCAAGAACTTCAAGGAGAGCGGTTCAATTGTTGTGAAGAAGGCTTCAGGGCGCCCAAGAAAGTCCAGCAAGCGCCAGGACCGTCTCCTAAAGTAGATTCAGCTATGGGATCACCACATGTACAGAGCTTGCTCAGAAATGGCATCAGGCAGGTGAGAGTGAATCTGCACGCACAGTGGGGGGAAGACTTTTGGAGGATGGCCTGGTGTCAAGAAGGGTAGCAAAGAATCCACTTCTCTCCAGGAAAAACATCAGGGACAGACTGATATTCTCCAAAAGGTACAGGGATTGGACTGCTGAGGACTGGGGTAAAGTCATTTTCTCTGATGAATCCCCTTTCCGATTGTTTGGGGCATCCGGAATAAAGCTTGTGCGGAGAAGACAAGGTGAGCGCTACCATCAGTCCTGTGTCATGCCAACGGTAAAGCATCCTGAGACCATTCATGTGCAGTGTTCCTTCTCAGCCAAGGGAGTGGGCTCACTCACAATTTTGCCTAAGAACACAGCCATGAATAAAGAATGGTGCCAACACATCCTCCAAGAGCAACTTATCCCAACCATCCAGGAACAGTTTGGTGACGAACAATGCCTTTTCCAGCATGATGGAACACCTTGCCATAAGGCAAAAGTGGTAACTAAGTGACTCGAGGAACAAAACATCAATATTTTGGGACCATGGCCAGGAAAGTCCACAGACCTTAATCCCATTGAGAACTTGTGGTCAATCCTCAAGCGGCAGGTGGACAAACAAAAACCCACAAATTCTGACAAACTCCAAGCATTGATTATGCAAGAATTGCAAAAAGTACAGTAAATGTAAAATGCACATAAAATAAACAGTGTAATGTTTGGATTCAGTTGTGTCCTCACCTTTGGCTGATTCATTTCCCCATAACCCCCACACTGTTCCCTTTCAATCGCTACCATGTTATTGAAAGATTAGTGAAATCTGTGTGGGTAGCTGGACAGGTAGGATGACTGACAGTGAAGGTGAACAGGTGGTCACGTGTCAGGTGACAGAGGAATGTATGAGACTGAGGCAGGAATTCCTTTAA